>NC_134401.1:168014784-168314784 GCF_050003625.1 Haematobia irritans | reverse complement strand
ATAGAAATAATATTTTGGCAAAATTTTCTATAGAAATAAAATTTTTACAAAATTTTTTATAGAAATAAAATTGACAATATTTCTATAGAAATTCAAATTCATTCATTCAATTTCATTCAGAACAAAATTTTGGCAAAATTTTCTGTAGAAATAAAATATTGACAAAAAATAAAATTTTGACAACATTTTTTATAGAAATAAAATTTTGGCAAAAAGAAAATTACAACATTTTCTATAGAAATAAAAAATTTTCTATAGAAATACAATTTGCATTCAAAATAAAATTTTGGTAAAATTTTCTATAGAAATAAAATGTTGACAAAAATAAAATCTTAACAACATTTTCTATAGAAATACAATTTTGGCAAAATTTCTATAGAAATAAAAATTTGACAAAATTTCTATAGACATAAAAATTTGGCAAATCTATATATATAAAATTTTTGATAGAAAAAAAATCTTGACAAATAATAAAATTTCGACAAAAATTTGTTATAGAATTGACAATTTTACAACATTTTCCATAAAAATACAAATTGTGCAAAATTTTTTATAGAAATAAAATTTTTACAAAATTTTGGCAAAATTTTCTATAGAAATAAAATGTTGACAAAAAGTAAAATTTTAACAACATTTTCTATAGAAATACAATTTTGGCAAAATTTCTTTAGAAATACAAATTTGACAAAATTTCTATAGAAATAAAAATTTGGCAAATTTTCTATATAAATAATATTTTTGATAGAAAAAAATCTTGACAAATAATAAAATTTCGACAAAATTTTGTTATAAAATTAAAAATTTTACAACATTTTCCATAAAAATACAAAATGTGCAAAATTTTTTATAGAAATAAAATTTTTACAAAATTTTTTATAGAAAAAAAAAAATTTTTACAAAATTTTTTATAGAAATAAAATTGACAATATTTCTATAGAAATAAAATTTCTTTCAAAACAAAATTTTGGCAAAATTTTCTGTAGAAATAAAATATTGACAAAAAATAAAATTTTGACAACATTTTTTATAGAAATAAAATTTTGGCAAAAAAAATTACAACATTTTCTATAGAAATAAAAAATTTTCTATAGAAATAAAATTTGCATTCAAACTAAAATTTTGGTAAAATTTTCTATAGAAATAATATGTTGACAAAAATAAAATTTTAACAACATTTTCTATAGAAATAAAATTTTGGCAAAATTTCTATAGAAATACAAATTTGACAAAATTTCTATAGAAATAAAAATTTGGCAAATTTTTTATAGAAATAAAATTGACAATATTTCTATAGAAATAAAATTTCTTTCAAAACAAAATTTTGGCAAAATTTTCTGTACAAATAAAATATTGACAAAAAATAAAATTTTGACATTTTTTATAGAAATAAAATTTTGGCAAAAAAAATTACAACATTTTCTATAGATATAAAAAATTTTCTATAGAAATAAAATTTGCATTCAAAACAAAATTTTGGTAAAATTTTCTATAGAAATAATATGTTGACAAAAATAAAATTTTAACAACATTTTCTATAGAAAAAACATTTTGGCAAAATTTCTATAGAAATACAATTTTGACAATTTTTTTTTGGATATACAATTATTACAAATTTGACAAAATTTCTATAGAAATAAAATTTTGGCAAATTTTCTATATAAATAAAATTTTGGCAAAATTTTCTATATTTACAATATTTTCTATAGAAATAAAATTTTCTTTTGAAAGAAAATGTTGGCAAAATTTTCTATAAAAAAAGTTGACAAAAAGTAAAATTTTAACAACATTTTCGATAGAAATACAATTTTGGCAAAATTTCTATAGAAATACAATTTTGACAAATTTTTTATATAAATAAAATTTTTGGCAAACTTTTCTATAGAAATAAAATGTTGGCAACATTTTCTATAGAAATACATTTTTCACTAAATTGTCCATAGAAATAAAATTTGGCAATATTTTTATAGAAATAAAATGTTGACAAAAAAATTTTTCTATAAAGTAAATGTCATAATATTCTATAGGGAAAAAACTTTGTGAATAAATCAATTTTTTAAATAATATTTTGGTCGTTTTTGGTAAAATTTTCTCCAAATATTGGTAGATTATTTTTGTCTCAAATGGCAATCGAGCCTATGGCGTGATCCTACTGAATTGTCCCTGGACGAGTCTTTGGGAATAAGTTCAAGCCAATTTTTGGGGATCACTTTATATGGGGATTATACCTAAAAGTGGTTCGAAATGGCACATTTAAAAGGTCGTCCGACGGTAAAAACTACTTCTGTCAAATTTCCAGCCGATAGCTTTTTTCGTTCGGAAGTCAGCGTGATTTCCACAGACGGAAAGGCGACCAACACTACCAATTTTTTACAGTTAGAAGAGTTGTCCACCATTGCAAATTTTCAATATTCTTCTGCAGAAGTTATTTGCGACATAGGACAAATGACATTGATAATGTAGAATCAATAACAAGAGTTAGGCCGGCGATACATTTAATGAATTGACTGCGAGTTGTTGTAGTCAGTGCTAAATTACCAAAGTCCATTGATATTGATATTGCTCTTGCTTAACCCTTTCACTACCGAAATAAACCTTATATTAAACACTTTTATTTCTCTTCTGTTTTTATTTGTACTAACAGCATGTAGAACAAAAATTGTGATTTTAAAAACCTACCTCAATTACTTCAAGAGCTTGTTCTGAAAACTTGATTCTTGAATTGCGACCAAATGACCTTATGAAAATAAGCGCTATTTGGCCTATAATATCTTTCAAAGTTTGAGAAAAAAAATACAAAAATAACCCGATAAAGTATCAGCTATAGTTTTTGTATAAATGTCCATTTACTAGAAACACACAGTGGGAAAATTGTCTCAAATTTTCGTATTTTTCTTTTATTGTTAAAGAAGTTTATAAAAATGTATTTTAGACCTTACTAATATGGACAATATTTATAGCTTATTTAGATTAAAGCCTCTACTTTAACATAACATCGAGAAATAAATCGAAAGTGGGAAAATAGAATTTGGTGTCTTTTTCGAATGTCCTTCTAAGTGGACATCGGTAGTGAAAGGGTTAATTTAACTGGTTTCGGCCATCCAATATTGTTTTATAAGCAGATTTTGAAACTGGTGATTATTTTCTCCTGGCCACAACCTAATATAATTCTAAAATATTATTGGTCTTCCATAGTATATAAGTACCCTTTATTAATACGTCCTGATTTTGTTATCTCTCGATAATTTCATTTAATATAAACAATTCCTACCATTGAACGACCGATAGTATTTAAATAAAATTTATGTCTCAACATTCCCTTTGGCTAGCAATTAATTTGCAAATACCACAATTCTTAAAAAAAATATTAACATTTTTTTTTTTCAATAAATAATTAATAAATTTATAATAACAAATATTAATTTGTAATGATTTCTGATTCTTTCATCAGATTTATATTAATTCTGTTATAAATATAAACCTTTTGTAACTGATTTATATTTGGTGAACCACACATTTAAATGATGTCATGACAGAAATTTCTCATCAGCATGATTTTAATTTTATTCTATTAGTTACGTTTTTTCCCCCGCATTACTCTTTAATGTTTCATATGTGTAATAAAAAAAACAGAGTCATTAAAAATGATATGCGTTTTTGAACATTTATGATATAAATCCATTCATAACTATCATAATGCGAATGTGATTTGCTTGGGTTATTTCATTATTCATTAAAGCGCTAAAGCAGCAGTGAGATGTCACTACCACTGACACATATATTTTATGTTAATTACCGGGAAATATTTTGTGACGCCCGCTACTCGTTAAAAGTTAAACGCTTGACTGGTGATTGCTTATTTTCATAAAATTTATTTTTATTATAATATTACGGCGGTTTTGTCTATCGTTTCTGCCGAGGTTATTGTATTATGTTCATTAGCTTTAAATAACTAAGAAAATATTAGAAAATCTTACAGTCATTCTTTAAGAGAAATTTCATTTTAAAATCTATCTAAACGAAAACAAAGTGAGCAAAATTGGTGCTATGATCAGCATATGACAAGGTCTTGTGTTCAAAACACACAAAAAATGTTTCAGCTTATAGTTAATATTATCTCTGTTGTTTTATACATTTAAAATATCTTTAATTTCAAAATATAGTACAATTAAAGAACGAAAACATTTCGGAAACAAAAAACGCGCTCAAAGAAAATTTTTCTCATATATAAATATTGTGAAAATTAAATTTCCTTTCTACAATACAAGAGTCTTTCATTTCGCGATTGTTGCTTTTGTGTGTCACTGACACCGTTAGCTGATGTATAAATAAAATGCCATGAGTTATTACTTTAGCAGTGCGAATTACCATGACTACCTTTGTCTTGTATTTGTGTTTATTGTTAAAAATTTAATTTGATTGTATACACACAGATACACTTGTGTATTGTGCGGGAGAAATATAATGCGAGATTATAGCGCAATGCTTAAATGAGCTAAATGGGTTTTTATTGTTCACAAGCAGGAAACATGTTCATGTTAACGAATATACGCAGTTTTTTGTTTTTTTCTGTGTCTTCTGACACAGAAACCATGTTTGTATGACAGTTAATGCGATAGTCATGCGAAAATTCGAGTGTGGTAAAAATGCACATTGACGCATAATTACTTTGACAAATGTGCACAGTGCAGCATTTGGTCAAGGCAATGGGAAATAAAATGGTTAATAAATAAAACTACATTTTGGAATTGATCAAGAAATTTTTATTAATTTTAAATAATAAAAACACAATTTTTTTTATAGATTAGGTATACATGTAGAAGGTAGAATAACTGATTGTATATATTGAATAAACAACGTCATATTTACTGTGGTCATGGTGGCGTATACGTTTAAGCGAAAATGACTTTAGTCGTAGTCATACGTACCCTGGTACCACTAAATTCGATAAACATAAATAGACATGCAATCACGGTTGCCACAGTTGGCAGAATTCTAAAAAAATTCTAGATTTTTTACTGTTTGGAAGATTGCAACCTTTTAGATCAATTAAATGTACAAATTCGAGAAAAACGTCCTGGCTCACAACACAAAAAAATAATAATTTTCATCAAGACAACGCACCAGCGCACAAGAGTGTTTTAACAATGGCTAAAATCAACGAATTAAAATACGAGTTGCTTGACCACCCACACTAAAAAACAAGCATGCCCGACAACATTTTTTTCAGTGCACCTTATTCTCCTGATTTAGCTCCCAGTGATTTTTACTTGTTCCCAAATCTAAAAAAATTCCTTGCTGGCAAGCGTTTTACCTCAAATGAAATGCAATTACAGTTCTAAACCTCCATTTTGAAAACCTTGAGGAAAACTATTTTAATCAAGGGATAGAATTTCTAGAAAATCGTTGGACTAAGTGTATTGAAGTTTCAGGAGATTATATTAAAAAATAAAAATATTTTTGAAAAACTATCTGAAATGAATGAAATGAAAGAGAATCATTAACGGGCTAAGAAGTTTCCGAACCGCCATCGTATTCCATAGAAATAAATTTTTTATTTCCATAGAAATAAAAATTTTACAAAATTTTCTATAGAAATAAAATTTTGAGAAAATTTTCTATAAAATAAAATTTGGAGAAAATTTTCTATAGAAATAAAAGTTTGCGTAAATTTTCTATAGAAAACAATTTGAGAAAATTTTCTCTAAAAATAAAATTTTGACAAAATTTTCTATAAAAAAATAAACTTTTCTATAGAAATAAAATTTTGAGAAAATGTTCTTTAAAAAATAAAATTTTGCCAAAATTTTCTATAGAAATAAAAATTTGAGAAAATTTTCCATAGAAATAACATTTTGAGAAAATAAATATAGAAATAAAAACAGAGAACATTTTCTATAAAAAATAAAATTTTGCGTAAATTTCCCATAAAAAATAAAATTTTCTATAGAAATAAAATTTTGCGAAAATAAAATAAAATTTTTACAAAACTTTCTATAGAAATAAAATTTTGCGAAAAATTTCTATTGAAATAAAATTTTGACAAAATTTTCTATAGAAATAAAATTTTGCGAAAAATTTCTATTGAAATAAAATTTTGACAAAATTTTCTAAAAAAATAAAGTTTTGACAAAATTTTCTATAGAAATAAAATTTTGAAAAAATTTTCTGTAAAAAAATAAAATTTTACGAAAATTTTCAATAGACATCAAATTTTGCGAACATTTTTTATAGAGAAAAAAAAATTTACAAAATTTTCTATAGAAATAAAATTTTTACAAAATTTTCTTTAGAAATAAAATTCTTTATTTTGCCAAGCTTGAGATCTATTTGTTTTTATTATTTTTAATTCATCCTTTCTAATATTTCGCAATTTTCGTTGAATTGCTTCATCAGAGGTTTATGATCTGTAAACATTTTTTACATTTATTATAATATTAATTAATTAATTAGGTTAACTTAAATTAAACAATTAATACAAAATTCAAATACATAGAACAATTACAAAACATCTTATTCTAAACATCATCTACCAGGCTAATTTTAATGTTAAGCCGTAACTATTTTCTTTAGAAATAATAATTTGAGACAACTTGTTATAAAAAAATAAAATTTTGCAAAAAAATTTTCTATAGAAATAAAATTTTGCGAAAATTTTCTTTAGAAATAAAATTTTGCGAAAATTTTCTATAGAAATAAAATTTTGCGAAAATGTTCAATAGAAATAAAATTTTGCGAAAATTTTCTATAGAAATAAAATTTTATTCGTTTTGTTTTGTTATTGTTGGTTTATTCTTCAATCATTTTGTTGTTTTTGATTTCAGCTTAAGACCATGCACTGACTAAACTACAAATGTAGCTTAAGCAACAGAGGAAAAGAATGTTTGTCAAATTTTTTTGGGCAAAGCCACGGAATTACCACGTTTCGGAATTACAACATTCCTCATCAGCATCATCTACTTGCAGCAAAACAATCAACCAATTATCAGAATAAATTCAGGCAATTCACTAAGCCCAAAGTGAACCGCACTTTTGTATAGAAATAAAGTTTTGACAAAATTTTCTATAGAAAAAAAATTTTGCGAAAAATTTCTATTAAAATAAAATTTTGCGAAAATTTAAGAAAATTTTTTATAGAAATAAAATTAGACAAAAAAAATCTGTAGAAATAAAAATTTGCGAAAATTTTCTATAGAAATAAAATTTTTACAAAATTTTCTATAGCTATAAAATTTTGACAGAATTTTCTATAGAAGTAAAATTTTGACAAAATTTTTTACAGAAATAAAATTTTGACAAAATTTTGTGTAGAAATTAAATTTTGCAAAACAAAATTTTTGTTGGTAGGTTTTTGGTAAAAATTTCTTCAAATTTTGGTAGATAATTTTTGGCTTGAATGGGAACCGCGTGCAACTTGAACACAAAATTATATCCCTAATATGAGACGACTTGTATCTCTAAAATTATTAACTCAGAATATATTTAAATGAAAAAAATATAAAAACGGAAAAAAAATATTTGACTTTTAAGGGGAAAAACAAACTACATACAAAATGTTTATCCAATTAAAAAAGTTTTTATATATAAAATAAAAAAAAGAAGTATTTTCAGATCTAAAATCTTATCTGTACACCCAGTGGACCCATTTTCTAGTATTGTTAAAAGAACTGACTATGTTACTTTACACAAGATCTAGAAAAAAAATTGAAGAGGCGTTTGGTGGTTGTGACCTGATTTCGCGAATTAATTATTAAGGAATCAGAGCCATTACTTCGACTTTTATATATATGTTTTACTTACCTTTTACATCGGTCCATAGTACGATTTTGGCTTTTGGATGATGAAATGCATAGAAAACTATCAATGAGGCGTTTGTGGGTGTGTTCTTATTTCTTGATTTTAGACTTATGGGCACTTAAGACTAGAAGTGCCCATAGGTACTTTTAGTTAAATGTGGTATCACAATGGACTGAATAGTCTAAATGAGCCTGAAATTTAATCTGGCTGCCACTTTAACCTAACTTATTCTTGATGGCAACATATTACTGACACATGAGATATTGTTATGTTTTTAAATGAATGCGGAATGAGAATTAAAAATTGACAACTAATAAAACCATGATGTATATAATTTTTTTTATTTAGGTATGGCGATGGTATCGACCGGTATGAAGGCGAATGAAATTTTGGCTTCTGGACGATAAACTACGTCAAAAATCTAAGGTCGTTTGGATGGTGTGACGTTATTCCTTGATAGCTACTTTTGATTTCGGACAGTCGGCTTTTTGGTGAATTTTCAGCATACAAAGATGTACAACGAATTTCCATTAAATTCAAAATGAAAATTGTTCTTTTTAAATAAATTGATTTTCGACACGATGTAGCTATGGCAAATTTGTGTAAAATTCATTGCTTTTGATCCGATTTTGGAGAATTTTAGGATCCAAAAAAATATTTTCGCTCCTTTTGTGTTGGCAAAGTTTATCAAAGTGAACAATAAATATATTATAATGAACATAATGTATTTTCGGAAAAAAAAATATTTTAGTTGTTTTGTTCCCACGAGTAGATTTAAAAAATTATTCTATTGTTGAAAACAAATTTTCCCGTTTGCAATAAATTGTCATTGTTGGTATTAATCGTATGACCAATGTTCATTTCATGTTGCCTTCATTATGTATGTGCGTATTTTAAATTGTACAACATAACATGATTTATGGCCAATACAAGTCTTCACATATATGCTATTCACTTAATTTAATTGGTTGTAAAACGGATCTCATGGGAGAGGAAATATACGATTCAATTAAAGTGGCTCATGTCATGGAAAAACCAACAACAACGGCTGCTTAAAACATGAAGAATTGTCAATTTGATGATGAACAAGTATATACGGCCGCAAGTTCGGCCAGGCCGAATCTTATGTACCCACCACCATGGATTGCGTAGAAACTTCTACGAAAGACTGTCATCCACAATCGAATTACTTGGGTTGTGGTATTTTAAAACTTCTTATTCCTGCATGGTTGTTGGATACCATATACTAACATCACGTACAAAATTTCAACCGAATGGGAAGTATTTTGCTCTTCCAAGGGACTCTGGAGGTCAAATCTGGGGATCGGTTTATATGGGGCCTATATATAATTATGGACCGATATCGACCAATTTTTGCATGGGTGTTTGAGGCCATATATTAACACCACGTACCAAATTTCAACTGAATCAGATGAATTTTGGTCTTCCAAGAGGTTCCGGAGGTCAAATCTGGTGATCGGTTTATATGGGGGCTATATATAATTATGAGCCGATGTGAACTAATTTTTGCATGGTTGTTAGAGACCATATACTAACATCACGTACCAAATTTCAGCCGGATCGGATGAAATTGGCTTCTCTTAGAGGCCTCGCAAGCTAAATCGGGGGATCGGTTTATATGGGGGATATATATAATTATGGACCGATGTGGACCAATTTTTGCATGGTTGTTCGATACCATATACTAACACCATGTACCAAATTTCAGCCGGATCGGATGAAATTTGCTTCTCTTAGAGGCCTCGCAAGCCAAATCGGGGGATCGGTTTATATGGGGGCTATATATAATTATAGACCGATGTGGACCAATTTTTGCATGGTTGTTAGAGACCATATACTGACACCATGTACCAAATTTCAGCCGGATCGGATGAAATTTGCTTCTCTTAGGGGCCTCGCAAGCCAAATCGGGGGATCGGTTTATATGGGGGCTATATATAATTATGGACCGATGTGGACCAATTTTTGCATGGTTGTTAGAGACCATATACTAACACCATGTACCAAATTTCAGCCGGATCGGATGAAATTTGCTTCTCTTAGGGGCCTCGCAAGCCAAATCGGGGGATCGGTTTATATGGGGGCTATATATAATTATGGACCGATGTGGACCAATTTTTGCATGGTTGTTAGAGACCATATACTAACACCATGTACCAAATTTCAGCCGGATCGGATGAAATTTGCTTCTCTTAGAGGCCTCGCAAGCCAAATTTTGGGGTCCGTTTATATGGGGGCTATACGTAAAAGTGGACCGATATGGCCCATTTGCAATACCATCCGACCTACATCAATAGCAAATACTTGTGCCAAGTTTCAAGTCGATAGCTTGTTTCGTTCGGAAGTTAGCGTGATTTCAACAGACGGACGGACGGACGGACGGACGGACGGACGGACATGCTCAGATCGACTCAGAATTTCACCACGACCCAGAATATATATACTTTATGGGGTCTTAGAGCAATATTTCGATGTGTTACAAACGGAATGACAAAGTTAATATACCCCCCATCCTATGGTGGTGGGTATAAAAATGTTCGACATGGAACATAAGCTGACGATGATGATGATGATGAAGAGTGGTCTTTAATTTTTGTATCTTCCTTTATAAACTCTCTGAGAGGCAACACACCTGAATTGCTTTGAATTATTAAAGACTCTTTCGGTATTCTAAAAAGAAACACTGCCAAGTTTTTTTTTTTGTATGCAATAGAGCTCATATTTAAAATAAGGATACTTGGCATGGAATACTTAGATTCTGAAAGAAGATTATGGCTGAATGGAAATCTGGATGAGAAAATATGTGTTGCAGGTGGAATGGTAATAAATATTTTTTCAATGCATCTAGGAAACTAGAACACTTTGGGAAATTTATGAGGTTATTCTCTTTTGGAGAACAAAAAAAGGATTTTTTAATTTGGTATCTTAGTCGTTGATGAAATGTTTACCATTTAATATTTGCATATATTCTGTTTAAAGTTTAATAGACAATTTTTTTTTCTGAAAATGTACACAGAAAAAAACTATTACCAAAATATTTACAATTAAAAAGTTGACTGAAGCTGAAACTTTTTCAATTACAAAATTAATTGACACAATTAAACTTTTAATGAAACAAAAAATATTGAGTCAATGATTGAAAAAATTTTAAATTAAAAAAAAAATTACTTTATAATCTAATTCCGAAGTCCAAGTCAGTTAAAAACATGTAAGGAAAGTCTAAAGCCGGGCGAGACCGACTACATTATATCCTGTACCACTTTGTAGATCCACATTTTCGATACCATATAAAAATCCGTCAAATGTGTTGGGTGCTATATTTAAAGGTTTTTGATCCCCTACACACACATTCAAATAGGACTCGATCTGGACAAAATTTGTTAGACTTCTAAAAACACTGTTGACTTAAAATTTCAGTCGGTTAATTGATGGGGTGGAACAGAATGTTAGTACAAAAAAAATATGGGAAACATCCCTACGGGAAATGGATCATCCACAGGACCGGTACAGGACTAGTCCCTGGTGTGTATGGACCAGTCCCAGTTCTGGTCAAAACGTATGGATAGAACCGGTCACTTTAACATGGGTTTGTCATTGACGGGGTAAATTTACACTTTAGGGCACGTTGGACTCATTCCAAAGAACACGTTCTGGGACAATTTATTAGGAGCACCCCATAGACAGGTACTCATGAACGAATCTCGGACAAATTATTGGGAATCTGTTTCCTTTGTGACAGGAATCGCATTAGAAGTGAAGATCTTTCGAACTATGTTGAACAATGGGTTATTACGATAATCGTATTTTCAAGCGAGTATGGAAATCAATAAATTATGATAATTAAAAAATTGCGACAAACTGGAGCACCGGTACCAGTCCTGTGATATGTCCATCAGTGGCAATTTGCACCTTTTTCCCTTAGGGATTTAAATCGGGACCAATTTTGAGGCAACTTCACAAAGGTGTATTTATGATTTATCGGTCGGTAGATATGTAGTAGAAGTATCGGAAAATTGGAGTTATTTTTATATGCTTTCGACTTAGCAGTGGCAAGTTTTCCAGGAAAATGAGGGTATTTTGGCCCAAATCGGAAAAACAAATCTAAATTTGTACCGATTTCAACCTAATTGGACATACATAGTTACCATGTTAATTCTACTCCCTGAGCAAAATTTCACGTAAATCAGAGTACAACTTTGGTGTCTGCGGTCATATTCGTGTATATCGAAAATCGAAAGATATAAATCTGAACCGATTTCTATAAAATTTTGCACACTTGACTATACTACTAATTGTACTACTTGTGCAAAATTTCAAGTAAATCAGAATAAAACTCTGGCTTCTGGGACCAAGAAAGCCCAAATCGGGCGAAAGTAATATATTGGAGCTATATCAATATCTGAACAGATTTCAATCAAATTTCGCAAACCTAACGATACTACTACTTGTACACCTTGTGCTAAATTTAAAACAAATCAGTGTAGAACTCTGGCTTCTGGGTCCATATAAGACCATATTGGGTGAAAGATATATATGGGAGCTATATCTAAATCTGAACCGATTTCTTCCAAAATCAATAGGGTTCTATTCTGATCCAAAACAGAAACTTATGCCATATTTGAAGTCGATTGGACTAAAACTGCGACCCAGACTTTGATCATAAAATGTGTTCACAGACGGACGAATGGACAGACGGACATATTGGCTATATTGACTCAGGAACCGATCCCGAGCAATTTTGCCAAAGACACCATGTGTCTATGTATGCGTCTCCTTCTGGGTGTTGCAAAGAGATGTACTAACTTATAATACCCTGTTCCACACTGTGGCGCAGGGTATAACAAATTATGGTAATTTTTTTGATTTTGAATTAAAAATTTATTTGAAGCAATACATTTTTTAATCAAACAAAAATATTTAGTTATGTTTTTAATTAAAAAAATAATTGAGTTTTGCAATCAACCACAATAAATTTTTTAATTGAATCCACGAAAGATATATATGTGAGCTATATATAAATCTGAACCGATTTTAACAAAATTTGTCACACTTAACGATACTATTAAACGTACCCCTTGTGCGAAATTTGAAGCAAATCACTGCAAAACTCTGGCATTTGTGGCCATATAAGTTCAAATCGGACGAAAGATATATATGGGAGCTATATCTAAATGTGAACCGATTTCAATCAAATTTACCAAGCATTGGTAGAATGTCAATTCTACCCTCTGTGCAACCGATTTCAATCAAATTTACCAAGCATTGGTAGAATGTCAATTCTACCCTCTGTGCAAAATTTTACGAAGATCGGTAGTAAACTTTGGTCTCTGTGGTCATATGAGTCTAAATCGGACGAAAGATATATATGGGAGCTATATCTAAATCTGAATCGATTTGGCTGACATTTTGCAAGATTTTCGAGATTCATAAAATATTTGGATGTACGGTATTTCAAGAAAATCAGTTGATAAACACGCTAACTATGACCAAATCGGGGATAAATATATATGGCAGCTATATGTAAATCTGAACCGATTTTTTCCAAAACCAATAGCGATTGTCTCTGTCCCAAGAAACGGCCCTATGCCAATTTGAGGACGATCGGACGTAAATTGCGAGCTGTACTTTGCGCACAAAATTACATATACAGACAGACGGACAGACAGACAGACAGACGGACATCGCTAAATCGACTCAGAATTTAATTCTATGCCGATCGGTATACTAAAAGATGGGTCTATCACCACTATTTCTTGGCGTTACATACGAATGCACAAACTTATTATACCATGTACCAGAGTAGTGGTGAATTGGATCACTTAATTACGTTATTGAATCAGAAAAACATTTTTTCTGTGTATTTAAAATAGTGATACCATATATGAACCATTTAATCAATCATATAGCCACTTTTGGGTATAAACGTATAAATTTTTTTTTGGAGAGAGGGTTTAGCCCCCCTACAATAATTTTAGCCCCCCCCCCCCTAATATTTGAAAAACGATTTGCCATTATACATAATTTAATGTATTAAACATAGAGGAACCATTACATTTAATTTATGCTAATGATTCTGGATATCAGCGTGTTAAAATTCTCTGTTTTTATTTTTTATAAAATATAAAATTTTAAATTTGCAAAATTTTTATATTCATAAAATTGAAGATAACAATTTTGAAAATTTTTACAAACACTAAATTTGTGTAAAATTTCCAAAATAATCAATTGTGTGACCGAGTTTTATTCGTTTATAATTAATTTTCTCTTCGTAAACCCCTTTCTTAATGTTTGCTCAAACATCATTAACTTCTTTTGGTATTTGTGCTCTTATAATGAAATTCCATCGCCTTTCCTGTTGTACTGTTCAGTGAACAAACTATTTCCAGGAACTTGGTTTTTTATTAACAGCATTAAATTTAATTTAGCGCATAGAGAAGCAAAGTGGCTTTACAAAATCAGGGTCTTTAATTCTTAGTTTTTTAAAACCTCATTTTCTGTAGAAGTTAAGTTTAAAGCAGTTTCTGTAGGTTTTCCCCCGTTTTTCATTTCATAGTTGATGGCGAGAAATATTCGTTTAATCCAATTTTTTCTTCATTTTTTTTCCTTTTCCTTATTGTGCTGAATATGTGTTTGTTTGTTTGTTTGAAGCAACTAGTTTTACCAAGGTATTCATTCTTTTTTGTTTTTAATTTACAAAGAAATCCAACCTCCCTGGGGCGGTAAAATCCTTAGCACCAGGAATAGCAATTTTCCATTAAAAGGCCCTTGCTTTTTAATCTACATGGCAACATGGCGAAAGTGCAGTAAAACCATTTGGCGCTAATGAGATTGTTATACCTAACACGTTATGATGACCATAGCTTAAGCCACAATACGGATGCTGGCTATTCTAGGAAATGCTTTCACATTTGTAAGTGCAAAAATAAGGCAAAGCCATGGCAAATGAGTGGTGTTGGTGGAGTCATTGTACACTAAAATCTTCTTTTGAGAATAATTTCATGCTATTTATTAGTTTCCGGAGTATTTAGGCTAATTAGTTTGTATTATCTTGAATTCTTTATATTTTTCTCTATATGCCTTGTTAGAAAAGGAGGAGAATAATAAAAAAGAAATTCTTGTGAATAATTATAAGGTGCTAATATTTTCACTGTTTTAAATTAAGGTCCTCTGGGTGGTATCATTTATAATAATATTGGCCACCTAGATGAATGAGTAATTTTATTCAATTAAGACAACGTAAAGGAATGTTTTATAAAAAAAAAAAAACTTATATAAATAAATACAAATAGAAATTTGTTTCAGGGGTGACTATAGCGACAATCTAACATTTTGCTGCAATGTTGGTAGTACAATTTGTCCCATACCCCAAAATAGATTTCATTTCCAAAAATCGAATTTTCATTCGCAGAAAAATTCTTTCCTTGAGAGTATCCTTTTGATATCTGGATTAAGGTCTTAGTCATTAGGGGTCATTGAATTTTTGATGTAGGTTTCACTGACTTAGGTTAGGTTAGGTTAGGTGGCAGCCCGATGTATCAGGCTAGACTATTCAGTCCATGGTGATACCACATTGGTTAACTTCTCTCTTATCACTGAGTGCTGCCCGATTCCATGTTAAGCTCAATGACAAGGGACCTCCTTTTTATACCCGAGTCCGAACGGCGTTCCACATTGCAGTGAAACCACTTAGAGAAGCTTTGAAACCCTCAGAAATGTCACCAGCATTACTGAGGTGGGATAATCCACCGCTGAAAAAGTTTTTGGTGTTCGGTCGAAGCAGGAATCGAACCCACGACCTTGTGTATGCAAGGCGGGCATCCTAACCATTGCACCACGGTGGCTCCCTTTCACTGACTTATGACACGGTGCAAAAGAAAATTTACTTTGTTTTTGATTTATATTAAATTTTTAATAACCGATTTTCAGGTTCCTTTAAAATGTTCGTCGTTAACAAGCTCTATAAGACTTTTGCTGCATTTACTCTTATGTTACAATATCGATGCTTAACACCAAATTCTTTGATGGTTAACTTTCTCATAAAGAAACTCGCCATGAAGCCAATTTTTTTCATAAAAGAAGGGTTGTTGCATTCATATTTGATTTTAAATATTTTTAAGAGTTCCCTTAATCACAGAAGGATCTAAAGCTTAAAATCTCTATTGCAGAGTATGTGAGATTGGAGCCAATTTGTGGAAAAAATATAAAATTTTTTTCGCTGTTCTGGACACAATAAGAACATTGTATTAGGACAAACGGGATTTTCTAAATTGAATTAAATTAGATATGAGTTGATATTAATTCAAAAAGTGGGTAGTTGATAGTAAGAGTTAAAATTTTTTATTTTTCTATTTTTGAAAGTTCGTTTTGCTTATATAAAAAATTATTTATTTTAGTTTTTTTTTTTGTTTGAATAACAAAATTTTATTTAGAATTTGCCTTTGAACTCATTCAAGTGATGTTCTTGAGGTATATTGCACAGAAAAAATATATGACCAAAATATTTTCAATTAAAAAGTTGCTTAAAGTTGAAAAACGTAATTAATTAAAATTTTTTTTTTGTAATTTTATAAGAATTGATATTATTGTTGGATTTTTTTCCAACAAATATGAATGCAACAACCCTTCTTTTATGAAAAAAAAAAGAAAAAAAAATATGACCAAAATATTTTCAATTAAAAAGTTGCTTAAAGTTGAAAACGTAATTAATTAAAAATTTCACATTTTTATGAAATATTTTTTATTTTTTTGTAATTTTATAAGAATTAATATTATTGTTGGATTTTTTTTTGGAGATGGCTAAATATTTAATGAATCAATGATTTTCAATTTAAAAAAAAAATTATTTTTTATTGATTTTTTTATTTAATTAAAATTTTAATTTAATCTTTAAGTAAACAAATTTTTTTTATTTGATAAAAAATGTGGGCAGTTAGATTTGTAATAAAATTAAAAAAATAATAATAATTTCTACTTTAAGTATTGATTAATATTTTAATTAACTAAAAAACATTTCAAATTAATTCAAGTTTTTGAATTGAAAGTCATTGGTTTATTAAATGTTTATCCTAATCAAAAAAAAAAAAAAAAAAAAAAATTCAAAAATAGTTGTATTAGGAAAATATATAGTTTTTATATAATTTTATATCTTTATAGAATATTATAAAATTACAAAAAATTATTTCATAAAAAGGTGAAATAATTATAAATAAATAAAAAAACAAAATAAATAATTGATTGCCTCAACTGAGTTTAAATTTTGCGATCAAAATCAATTACATGTTTAATTGAATCAATTAAGAAATAAATTGATGGTGCAGCAGAAATTCATTTAATTGTTAATCATAAATATTTTTTATACCATTCACCATAACTGTGGTATAGGGTATAATAGGTTTGTGCATTTGTATGTAACGCCGAGAAGGTGTAGTCTTAGACCCATCTTTTAGTATACCGATCGGGTTAGAATTAAATTCTGAGTCAATTTAGCATGTCCGTCTGTCTGTCTTTCTGTCTGTCTGTCTGTGAGTCTGTATGTTGATGTATTTTTGTAAGCAAAGTCCAGCTCGCAGTTCAAATCTGATCGTCCTCAAATTTGGCATAGGGTCATTTTTCGGCTCAAAGACCCTATCTGCCATATATATTTATAACTGATCTGGTCAAAAATGACGTATTTACCAACCGATCTTCTTCCAATTTAGTATAATCGAATATTTCTCTAGTAAATCTCGTAAATTTTGCAAAATATCAGTCAAATCGGTTACGATTCAGATATAGCTCTGATATATAGCTTTCGCCCGATTTACACTCCTATGGCCTCAGAGGCCAGTATTTTGTTCCGTTTGACATGAAAATTTGCACAGGGAGTAAAAGTAACATTATAAATATGTGTACCGAATTTTGTTGAAATCGTTTCAAATTTAGATCTAGCTCCCATATATAGCTTTCGCCCGATTTACACTCCTATGACCCAGAGGTCAAAGGTTTACTTCCAGTTACTTGAAATTTTGCCCAGGGAGTAGAATTAACATTATAAATATGTACACAGAATTTGGTTGAAATCGGTTCAGATTTAGATATAGCTCCCATATATATAAGATATATAGATATGACCATATAAGATTTACAGATATGACCACCGTAGATTAAAATTTTTACTTCAAATTGTGTACAGAAAATGGAAATAACATTTTTACTATGCATGCAAAATTTAGTTGAAATTGGTTTAGATTTAGATATAGCTGCCATATATATCTTTCGTCCGATACGAACTTATATGGCCCCAGAGGTAAAAATTTCACGCCGATTTACTTAAAGTTTTGCACAGAGAGTAGTACTTACATTCTTGCAACACATGCCAAATTTGATTAACATCGGTTCAGATTTAGATATAATTCCCATATATATCTTCGCCCGATTTAGATTCACATGACCACGGAGGCCAAAGTTTCATTTCGAAAATTTTGAAGTTTTGCACTGAGAGTACAATTAAAATTTTAGCAATGTGTGCCAAATTTTATCAAAGTCGGCTCAGAATTAGACAAAGCCCTCATATATATGTTCTTCCGATTTGACATGTTACTTGTAGAATCGTCACTGTTAAGTCGAAAACTCCCAAAACTGATTCAAATTTGCCTATACTCTAATTAGTATATATTGACCTATAAATCATAAATGGAGCTTTGCGAAATTTTATACAATTTAAATATTTCCAATATTTTTTTACTAACATTGTGGTCCGTCCCTGTCATCAACGAATTTCATACATTTTGTGAAAGTAAAAAAAAAATCCAAATCGGCCCATATTTAAATATTTGTATATGGAAATATAAAACTTTATATAGTTCCTTATAAAATTGAAGGTGTTAAGATGGTATCAAAAATATTGATATTCATAGTGGTGAAGGGTATAATATACTCGGTCCCGCCCGACTTTAGACTTTCCTTACTTGTTTATTTCTAATTAATTCTGTGAATAATACTAAGAATGTGGTCTTAATTGAAGCACTTTCAATTTAAAAATTAATAGAAACAATAGATTTCGTGATTGATTCAGAACAAATTTATTTTCTGTGTGTATACTTTTCATTTCTACTCCAGAGCAAAATATGAAGTGACTGACTTTTCTAAATTGAAGCAACTAAAATCAATTTTCTTTCATTTGAAATAGCTTTCGTATGAGATACGGAAAGAGGGCATGAATTTGCATAACCCTTGAATGATATATTATTTTATGAAATAGCTGTGTCATGTTAACTGATTATCTCATATAGCCCTCTCTTTAATATTGACCTGATGACATGCATATTTTCCTAACTTTCTGCCAAAATTACTATATGGGCTATTAACACCTTTCAAGTAGATGACTTAGCATATTTAAATGGCTTTGAGGAAATATTTAAGTGGTTAATGGATATTTAAAGAGGCCACTCCCCAACGCTTTCTAAATATAATTTTATTCTAATGGACAATGGAGTCTAGTTTTACCTTCGCTTTTATAATATTAATAATTTGGGATTTGACCTGTCATTCAAGACTCAAAGGTTAAAGAAATTCCATGTGTTCGTTTAATATTTTGTGACATTGAAAACATTAACCCTTATACTACGTCGGGTTCATTTGATGATCCATATCGTATTTTTCAACACCGCATATCTTACTGTTCGAATATAATTAACAATTTCTATCACTCAGTGCATTAATTGATAACATATGCTGAATTCATGCTGAGTTGTAAGAACTTTTAATTATAATCCAAAAGTAAGACATTCGGTGATGAAAAATACGACCTAATACCCAACGTAGTATAAGGGTTTATTGTGTGAAATTTATTGTCAAATGCCAGAGATCTACTAATTCCCTGTTCCCGGTTATCGAAAGAATGTTTTCGATTTTGGTTCCTCTATTCGAAAGGAAAGTTACTTCATATTTTGTTGTCGAGTAATATACGAGCATATACAATAAGTGTCAAGAAAAAAAGTAACAAGTATATACAGCACTAAGTTCGGCCGGGTCGAATCTTAAATACCCACCACCATGAACCAAATATTAGGGTTTCCTTTGAAATTTCAGGAGGGCTTGAGGACTTGAGGATACTTCCCGAAGATACATTTAAAGATTTCACCTATGAGGACTATATCAGATTCTGGATTTATAAGAACCATTTTAGTTTGAGTTTTAGAGGAATCATTAACATCTCTTGTAAGTGTGCAAGAAAATTATAAAATAACGTCTTGATTTGAAATCTTAAATCTGCAGAAGTAAAATCTAGAAATTTTACCTTGAGATTCAAGCAATTTTCATGATCAGTGCTCCTTCTACACCCTTAAGAAGTGAAGTCGGTCTATATGGAGGCATTACCAAATGGACCGATAAAAACTTAATCCGATACACGTTTTTGTGAGCCTAAAATACCAGTATATTTACAATTTCAGGCAATTCAGATAAAAACTACGGTTTCTAGAAACCCAAGGAGTTAAATCGGGAGATCGTTCTTATGGGGGCTAACTAAAATATGGACCGATACTCACAGTTTTCGGTACACCCCTTTATGACCCGAAAATACCTCTAGATTTCCAATTTCAGGCAAATAGGATTAAAACTTCGGATTCTAGAAGCCCAAGATGTAAAATCGGGAAATTGGTCTATATGGTGGCTATACCAAAATATACTCACCATTTCGGCACACCTCGTTATGGTCCTAAGATACCTCTAGATTTCCAATTTCAGACAAATTGGATAAAAACTACGGTTCTTATAAGCCCAAGACCCCAAATCGGGAGATCGTTTTATATGGGGACCATACCAAAACATGGACCGATACTCACAATTATTGGCACATGTATTTGTGGTCCAACAATACCTCTAGATTTATAATTTCAGGTAAATTGAATAAAAACTGCGGTTTCTATAAGCCCAAGAAATAAAATCGGGAGACCGATCTATATGGGGGCTATACCAAAATATGGACCGATA
Organism: Haematobia irritans; assembly: GCF_050003625.1. Classification (NCBI taxonomy): domain Eukaryota; kingdom Metazoa; phylum Arthropoda; class Insecta; order Diptera; family Muscidae; genus Haematobia; species Haematobia irritans. The sequence goes on along the minus strand of NC_134401.1, from coordinate 168,293,997 downwards.
CTCACAATTTTTGGCACACGTATTTGTGGTCCTACAATACCTCTAGATTTCAAATTTCTGGTAAATTGAATAAAAACTGCGGTTTCTATAAGCCCAAGAAGTAAAATCGGGAAATCGGTCTATATGGGGGCTATACCAAAATATGAACCGATACTCACCATTTTCGGCACACCTCTTTATGGTCATAAAATACCGCTAGATTTCAAATTTCAGGCAAATTGGATAAAAACTACGATTTCTATAAGCCCAAGACCCCAAATCGGGAAGTCGTTTTATATGGGGACAATACCAAAACATGGACCGATACTCAAAATTTTTAACACACGTATTTGTGGTCCTACAATTTCTCTAGATTTCCAATTTCAGGTAAATTGAATAAAAACTGAGGTTTCTATAAGCCCAAGAAGTAAAATCGGGAGATCGGTCTATATGGGGGCTATACCAAAACATGGACCGATACTCACCATTTTTGGCACACCTCTTTATGGTCATAAAATACCTCTAGATTTCAAATTTCACACAAATTGGATAAAAATTTCGATTTCTATAAGCCCAAGACCCCAAGTCGGGAGGTCGGTTTATATGGGGACTATATCAAAACCTGGACCGATATAGCCCATCTTCGAACTTGACCTGCCTGCAGACAAAAGACGAGTTTGTGCAAAATTTCAGCACGATTGCTTCATTATTGAAGACTGTAGCGTGATTACAACAGACAGACGGACAGACAGACGGACAGACGGGCATCGTTATATCGTCTTAGAATTTCTCCCTGATCAAGAATATATATACTTTATATAGTCGGAAATCGATATTTTGATGTGTTACAAACGGAATGACAAACTTATTATACCCCCGTCACCATTCTATGGTGGTGGGTATAAAAACATAGTTAACATTTGAATGAATTCTCAGGCCAAAATTTTGGAAATACTCATTTTTGATTATCAATGTATTGTCATACAAACGAAACGAACTTTCAAAAATAGAAAAGCCTAAATTCATTTGAATTCGAGTGATGTTCCTTTTTTCGAATTGGTTTTCGTTCGATATACTGGAACAGGGCATAAGGCTAGTCAAAGAAATTTATTTTGTTGTTTTGTATTTTCTTATAGTAATTCCTTACTGAAGTATTTTTTTTTGGGGAAATTAATGGTGCAAAGCAAATCCATATTTAATGTAATTTTAAAAATGGAATAATATTTAATGGCACTTCAATCGGTAATTGCTGTTGTTGTTACTTATATTAGTCATTTATCTTATAGTATATTCTTGATTCTTTGGTTGCCTTAATCTTGCAGGAAGTTAGGTGGATTAAGAATCGATTTCTAAAAAATAAAAATTATTTACCATAGGTCTATGTTTAAGTCTTAAGCCAATCTATGAATAGTGCTTTAAATTTGAATTGTAAACGAATGTATTGCAAAATTATAATTGAACACTTAAACTTGAAGAGCTCATGTGAAAATCTCTAATTTTTCATTTATCACCTTATGATTTTAAAATGCCAACATATGAATTGCTAAGTAATTCCAAGAATGCCTTTCATTAAAATGCCTTGTAATTATTTTCTCTTTTCGATTTCTGTATGCTAACACAAATTTTTGATTGACTGCAGGAAATTACTCAGGAAGCAAGAAGGATACGATGAGAGTGTTAAGAGACAGACATCAAGTGATTTCATTGAAGTTTGCAATGGGAAGTGTTATGATATTGAGTGATGTGAAAGCTTTTATTTACATACTCCGTTGTGTAATTTAAAATGATTTTAAAGAAGAGTTAATGGAATGTAAATAAAAATCGATAGTGAAACTACAATGAATACTATCTAAATTCACATCAGATGGGTTAAAATATCTATCGGCGAAAAACAAATGTCAAATTTTCTCAATATTATTTTTTAATTCCATTTGTTTGTTTATCTCTCAATTTATTTATTTTCCTTTCATATATTTTTATTATATTTGAATTTTGCAATTTTTTGACTAATATTCCATTTTACTTTCTTTAATTACAGGTAAATGGATTAATTTATAAACTTTTTGTAATGAAGACTAAAGCAGGTAAGTACACGTTACTTGTTGTGAAAATCATACCGTCATTGAAGAAATGACGAATGAATCTAGTGACAAGACAAAAAATTTATTATTTATATGTAGGCAGCACTGGAAGGTGTGTTACCGTTATGTGAAATGAGGTACCACTTCCACATATAAATATCAAATCCGTTTAGCGATCTACCGTTTTTATCCTGGGTGTTTAGGATGAAATCACTAGGGTGTCCAAATCTAAAGAAAATATATTTTCCTCCGGAACGATAATTTAGACAAATGAAATGTCCACTTATTGTAAAACATGTTTTTATACCCTCCACCATAGGATGGGGGTATATTAACTTTGTCATTCCGTTTGTAACACATCGAAATATTGCGCTAAGACCCCATAAAGTATATATATTCTGGGTCGTGGTGAAATTCTGAGTCGATCTGAGCATGTCCGTCCGTCCGTCTGTTGAAATGACGCTAACTTTCGAACGAAACAAGCTATCGACTTGAAACTTGGCACAAGTAGTTATTATTGATGTAGGTCAGATGGTATTGCAAATGGACCATATCGGTCCACTTTTACGTATAGCCCCCATATAAACGGACCCCCAAATTTGGCTTGCCGATCCTCTAAGAGAAGCAAATTTCATCCGATCTGGTTGAAATTTTGTACATGGCGTTAGTATATGGTATTTAACAACCATGCAAAAATTGGTCCCCATCGGTCCATAATTATATATAGCCCCCATATAAACCGATCCCCCGATTTGGCTTGCGGAGCTTCTAAGAGAAGCAAATTTCATCCCATCCGGCTGAAATTTGGTACATGGTGTTGGTATATGGCCTCTAACAATCATGCAAAAATTGGTCTACATCGGTCCATAATCATATACAGCCCCCATATAAACCGATCACCCGATTTGGCTTGCGGAGCCTCTAAGAGAAGCAAATTTCATCCGATCTCGCTGAAATTTGGTACATGGTGTTGATATATGGTCTCTAACAACTATGCAAAAATTGGTCTACATCGGTCAATAATTATACATAGCACCCATATAAACCGATCCCCCGATTTGGCTTGCGGAGCCTCTAAGAGAAGCAAGTTTCATCTGATCCAGCTGAAATTTGGTACATTATGTTAGTATATGGTCTCTAATGACCATGCAAAAATTGGTCTACATCGGTCAATAATTATATATAGCCCCCATATAAGCCGATCATCAGATTTGACCTCAGGGCCTCTTGGAAGACCAAAATTCATTTGATTCAGTTGAAATTTGGTACGTGGTGTTAATATATGGCCTCAAACACCAATGCAAAAATTAGTCGAAATCGGTTCATAATTATATATAGCTCCCATATAAACCGATCCCCAGATTTGACCTCCGGAGCCCCTTGGAAGAGCAAAATTCTTCCGATTCGGTTGAAATTTGGTACGTGATGTTAGTATATCATATCCAACAACCATGCAGGAATTGGTTCATATCAGTCCATAATTATATATAGCCCCCATATAAACCGATCCCCAGATTTGACCCCAGGTGCTTTTCGGAGAAGCAAAATTCATCCGATCTGATTGAAATTTGGTACGTGGTTGTAGTATATGATATTTAACAATCATGCCAAAAGTGGTCCATATCAGTCCATAATCATATATAGCCCCTATATAAACCGATCCCGAGATTTGAGTTTGGAGCCAGTTGGATGAGTAAATTTCATCCGAGTCAGTTGAAATTTGGTACATTGTGCTAGTATATGGCCGTTAAAAACCATTCCTAACTAGTTCCATATCGGTCTATAGTTATATATAGCCCTCATATAAATCGATCCCCAATCACATAAAAATTTGTCCATATCAAGTTCATAATTGTATATAGACCACATATAAGCGACCCCCATATTTCAATTCTGGCTCTCTAAGTACCGTGCAAAAGTCCATATCAATTCGTAATTATTTGTAGACTTACCTATACATACCTTTTTTGTCTAATATATACCACGTATGGACTTACTAACAATTTAGAAAACGATGTTAAGAAGTTTTAAGATACCACAACCCAATTAATTCGATTGTGGATGACAGTCTTTCGTAGAAGTTTCTACGCAATCCATGGTGGAGGGTACGTAAGATACGGCCTGGCCGAACTTACGGCCGTTTATACGTGATTTTTTTTAGATGAAATAAACCCGAATTATTTTGTGTAAAATTTCGTTCCTTAGAACAGAAAAATCTTCTTTAAGTGCAGAACGACCGAACCGAATTCAGTTAGCAAAACCGTAAGCCTATAGTTTTTTTAATTCTATAAAAAAAATTAATTATTTAGAACTCAAAGAGCTTCGATCTGCGACATGCAACTAAATTGAAATAGATTCACAGCTGGTCCTTTTTATTACCAGATATGCCTAAAGATTATAAAAAAAGAAATCAGTAGCAAATGTCAGCTTAATAAGATAAATTGAAGAACATATAAATCATAAAGCATCGAACAGAAAAAACACAAATCTCCCATACGTTTATGTACAGTGTGACCTCTACTATGTGGAAACTCTGAAAAACGGACACCTTTCATTTTTAGAAAATTTTCATGAAATTTTTACTATATTGTTGCATCAAAATTAATTTCTGCCCAATGGACATCTTCCAAATATGATCGTCATTTAGTAAAACCTTGGCTATTCATTTGTATAAAGTCCCCACTGTCTTCACAATAAATTGCGAAATTGAAGTGACTATTTGTCAAATACTCCACCCACCAAATCAATGGCAATCATCAATTACATTAAAATCTAATATTAATGTTTATTAGCAGCAATAATTCACTATGTCTAGCAATTGGAAAATTGAGGCAGGACCAGATGACTACAGCACAAACACGAACACGAACAACACAGCCACTCAATCAAATCAATTTAAAATGGTTCATTTGTATGAATCGCATAATGGTTGTCATCTGGTCGGCCCAAATTTGTTCTATGATAGAAATTATCTTTGCTGGAATATTCCTCCCTTGTCATTTCGTGGTCTACATAAATCTTTGGGTCTATCTTGCCTGGGTAATCACCGTAACAAATTAATCACTACGTCTCAGTGATTTCATCTCGATCTATGTCTTTTTGGCACTCGCGGCTAAGTGCCATCAAAATTTACTTTTATTTTACTTGAAATGCTAATAAATAACAATGGAAAGCCACAAATAACACAAAATTGTGTCATTTCATTTGTGTGATGATTGTGCTGGCTACAAAGACTCTTTGGGGAGGCACTTTGGCTGGGTGGGTGTGTGTGCGTTGTGGGGAGTATGGCATACTTCCGGTCTAGCTGGCAATGTCTCGATGGGATATGATAACACAAAGAATAGTAGACCAACGGATATTGCGGGTTTGCATTGGCACAGACAATAGACATTAAAGGGCCAGTTCACCAAAGAAGCTCCTAGAGATAAACATTGGCAAACAATTTTTTTCCTAACGGCCCCTAGTATTCCAACTAAAATCACTGAACACAAAAAACAAAAAAACCGACAGACAATGACAGCAACTGGCATATAAATCAATTTTTTGTTTATATAACCAAATTGGTTTGTTGGGTTGGAGATTTCATTTTCATCTCTTGCCTTTAGGGCAACATCTACAAATTGCTGTGGTTTCATTGATCACCAAATTGATTGGGGAAAACAAAAGCCTGAAAAAAAAGCACAGAAAACCAGCAATGAAATGGAGATGTTCGAAAAAAAAAACGCTAAAAAATCTTTAAAATGGCATTTAACAAAAAATGATAAATACTCAATGCCTGTATGTCAGATTCCATATATAAATCACCATTTATTCATACCAAATAATATTAATTATATTTTTTCGCCCATCTTAAATTGAAGCATAAAATATGCTACTGATTATGTGTGAAATTTATTTATTGAAGATTTCTGGTCTATTGTGTTAAGGTTTAATAAATTTCAAGTTGGTTTTTTTGTTTTGTTTTGGGTTTCTCCTTGCACATTTATCTGTTATGGCAAGGCTTTTAGGCTAGCGTTTATTTCCACGCTATAGGGGACTATCACAAAAGTGAAATAAGTTAATGGCCAGAGAAAAATAATTAAAGTTTTATTACCCAATTAAAACAATAAACAAAACAATGAAGCACATTATTACAAAACAAATACTGGCCTTGGACAGTGGTGTATAATTTATAGACTTTGCCAATAAGAATGGGAAACCAACCAAATGCAATCAAAACAATTAGGAAATAAAGATGGAGGAAGTGAAAACAATCGTTCCATAAGTACTTGGACTCACTGCCTGCTGCTGCACAAAATTTTCTATAGAAATAAAGTTTTGACAAAATTTTCTATTGAAATAAAATTTTGACATAAATTTCTATAAATATAAAATTTTGACAAAATTTTGAAAAGGAAATAAATTTTGACCAAATTTTCTATTGAAATAAAATTTTGACAAAATTTTCTATAAAAATAAAATTTTGACATAAATTTCTATAAAATTAAAATTTTGACAAAATTTTCTATAGAAATAAAATGTTGACAAAATTTTCTATAGAAATAAAATTTTGACAACATTTTCAAAAGAAAATAAAGGTTGACCAAATTTTCTCTAGAAGTAAAACTTTGACAAAATTTTCTGTAGAAGTTTTGACAAGAATTTCTATAGAAACAAAATTTTGACAAAATTTTCTATAGAAATAAAATTTTGACAAAATTTTCTATAGGTATAACATTTTGCAAAATTTCCTATAAATATAAAATTTTGACAAAATTTTCAAAAGAAAATAAATTTTGACCAAATTTTCTATAGAAATAAAATTTTGACAAAATTTTCTATAAAAATAAAACTTTGACATAAATTTCTATAAAATTAAAAATTTGACAAAATTTTCTCTAGAAGTTTTGACAAGAATTACTATAGAAATAAAATTTTGACAAAATTTTCTATAGAAATAAATTTTGACAAAATTTTCTATAAGTATAACATTTTGACAAAATTTTCTATAAATATAAAATTTTGACAAAATTTTCAATAGAAATAAAAATTTGACAAAATTTTCAATAGAAATAAAATTTTGACAAAATTTTCTATAGAAATAAAATTTTGACAAAATTTTCAAACGAAAAAAAATGTTTACCAAATTTTCTATAGAAATAAAATCTTGACAAAATTTTCTGTAGAAATAAAATATTGACAAATTTTTCAATAGAATAAAATTTTGACAAAATTTTCAATAAAAATAAAATTTTGACAAAATTTTCAAAAGAAAATAAAGTTTGACCAAATTTTCTCTAGAAGTAAAATTTTGACAAACTTTTCTGTAGAAGTACAATTGTGACAAGAATTTCTATAAAAACAAAATTTTGACAAAAATTTCTATAGAAATAAAATTTTGACAAAATTTTCTATAGGTATAACATTTTGACAAAATTTTCTCTAGAAATACACTTTTGACAAGAATTTCTATAGAAATAAAATTTTGACAAAATTTTCTATAAGTATAACATTTTGACAAAATTTTCTATAAATATAAAATTTTGACAAAATTTTCAATAGAAATAAAAATTTGACAAAATTTTCAATAGATATAAAATTTTGACAAAATTTTCTATAGAAATAAAATATTGACAAAATTTTCTATAGAATAAAATTTTGACAAAATTTTCAATAAAAATAAAATGTTGACAAAATTTTCAAACGAAAAAAAAAATGTTGACCAAATTTTCTATAGAAATAAAATCTTGACAAAATTTTCTATAGAAATAAAATATTGACAAAATTTTCTATAGAATAAAATTTTGACAAAATTTTCAAAAGAAAATAAAGTTTGACCAAATTTTCTGTAGAAGTAAAATTTTGACAAAATTTTCTGTAGAAGTACAATTTTGACAAGAATTTCTATAGAAACAAAATTTTGACAATTTTTTCTATAGAAATAAAATTTTGACAAAATTTTCAAACAAAAAAAAATGTTGACCAAATTTTCAAAAGAAATAAAATCATGACAAAATTTTTTGTAGAAGTACAATTTTGACAAGAATTTCTATAGAAATAAAATTTTGACAAAATTTTCTATAGAAATAAAATTTTGACAAAATTTTCTATAAGTATAACATTTTGACAAAATTTCCTATAAATATAAAATTTTGACAAATTTTTCAAAAGAGAATAAATTTTTACCAAATTTTCTATTGGCATAAAATTTTAACAAAATTTTCTATAGAAATAAAATTTTGACAAAATGTTCAATAAGTATAGCATTTTGACAAAATTTTCTATAAATATAAAATTTTGACAAAATTTTCTATAAATATAAAAATTTGACAAAATTTTCTATAAATATAAAATTGTGACAAAATTTTCTATAAATATAAAATTTTTACAAAATTTTCTATAAATATAAAATTTTGACAAAATTTTCTATAATAATAAAATTTTGACAAAATTTTCAGTAGAAATAAAATTTTTACAGAATTTTCAATAGAAATAAAATATTTACAAAATTTTCAGAAGAAAATACATTTTGACCAAGTTTTCTATAGACAAAATCCTGACAAAATTTTCTATAGATATACAATTTCACAAAATATTCTCTAGACGTAAAATTTTGACAAAATTTTCTGTAGAAGTACAATTTTGACAAGAATTTCTACACAAATAAACTTTTGACAAAATTTTCTATAAATATAACATTTTAACAAAATATTCTATAGATATAAAATTTTGACAAAATTTTCAATAGAAATAAAATTTTGACAAAATTTTCAAAAGAAACAAAAATTTTCCAAAATTTCTATAGAAATAAAATCATGACTAAATTTTGTATGAAAATAAAATTTTGACAAAATTGTCTATAGAATAAAATTTTGACAAAATTTTCTATAGATATAAAATTTTCATAAAATTTTCCTTGTCTTAATTTTTTTATAGACTTAAAATGTTGACAAAATTTTTTATAGAAATAAAATTTTGACAAAATTTAAAATCTTTAAAAATTTTACTTTTCTTATTAGGCCTATCAAAGTCCATTGTGAGTAAGTTTTTTTTTTTTATTTTTGCAGATGTAGTAACTTTCTCTTGTTGGTGCAAGCTAAAATTGTTGAAACGTTTAAAATTCGACACATTTAAAATTCAAGGGATATTTATACAATCAAAATATTGTCGTTAACGATCATAATGTTGTAAATACTGAAATAAACATTTAAAATAATATAACAAAACATTTCTTTCGAAGAATAGACATTTTTTTCATAGTAACCATAAAAAAATTGATCAAAAACTTCAAAATAAGATAATTATGGTAGATTATTTTTGGTACGAGTGGTAACCGTGGCTCTAACTCCTGTTTTTAAATTATATTCATTTTTGTTGCAACTTCTATTAAACCACTATAATTGTTCTCTAATAACCTCCGCTTGGTCGTGAAGTAAATCTGTTTTTCTTCTCCAAAAATATTAACAAAAAATTATTGCATATTTTTCGGCGAGAACTTGGTATTTTGTAGGGGTTGGATTTGGTATTAAAGAAATTTTCGCAACTTTATCACCGTCGCAGAAAACACGAATTTCATTTATGTCAAATACTTTGGCTCGTTTGTACTTTAACTTTTTTAAATTATATTCGATTTTGTTGTAACTTTTATTGGACTATACAGTTTTTTTTAATTTGTATTTATTTTTATCGAGTCTTTTTGTTTCATAAATGATACAATCTTATGACTGCAATTCTTAAAACGTTAAGGTAGAGAAAACTTAATTCTTCGCTTTCGTAATATGACTGATTTGTAAACTTCACATACAATATTAAAATTATTTACTCCATGTCTGTTTCTTGCCTTATGACCCACTGTTTCTTTGACATCACTCGTATGTCCTTAGTGCGGAGGTAATTTATTCATTTATAGTTGATGATTTTATAGAGGCTGTTGCTGTAGTAGCTAATAAACAAACATTAAAACGTTACCACATACACAGCATCAATGGCATATTAATCACTTGCTTTCACCTACACACACACACACACACACACAAATTCGCTCCTACACGTATACACAAAGACCATACATTTATTTTAATAGAGTCATTAGACCACCACTGTGCCATTAGATCCACCTATGTGTATATATGCAACGTCATCGTCATCGTCATTTCCACTTCCATGGCCATTTGCTATTCGCACGAACATTATGGACAGTAAATGAATGGTGAACAATCAATAAGAAAATGTAATAAAATATTGGAGCATGAAAAGGACCGCTCCTTTATGCACACATGCCAATCGATATGGTCATAGCGATGTATACATAGATGTAGAAGAATCTTTTCGACACACGCCCATCATGGATACATTAGATGAGGACGAGTTCCATGAATGAGTGATGAAATTGACCAAATTAATAGTTAGTTTAGGGAACAAATAATATAAAGTTTAAAATAAGGGAAATAGCGAAATGTACGTTGGATTCAATATGGCAGTTGCCATATTTTAGTTATATTGTAAAATTGGGAATGAGTACGAGTTGAAGCCGATAGACTTCAAAAGTCAATTTTTCTCTTACACACAGCTACTCTAAAAGCATGAGAAGATAGACGTTTTTGTGCATCGTAACTGGTCATAAATATGGATCCACTACGACAATCCCTTCCGAAAAAAGGCATATGGTAACCAAGCTTGCCATAAAAGTTTTCTATAGAAATAAAATTTTGACAAAAATTTCTATAGAAATAAAGGGTGATTTGTTAAGAGCTTGATAACTTTTTTTTTTAAAAAAACGCATAAAATTTGCAAAATCTCATCGGTTCTTTATTTGAAACGTTAGATTGGTCCATGACATTTACTTTTTGAAGATAATTTCATTTAAATGTTGACCGCGGCTGCGTCTTAGGTGGTCCATTCGGAAAGTCCAATTTTGGGCAACTTTTTCGAGCATTTCGGCCGGAATAGCTCGAATATCTTCGGAAATGTTGTCTTCCAAAGCTGGAATAGTTGCTGGCTTATTTCTGTAGACTTTAGACTTGACGTAGCCCCACAAAAAATAGTCTAAAGGCGTCAAATCGCATGATCTTGGTGGCCAACTTACCGGTCCATTTCTTGAGATGAATTGTTCTCCGAAGTTTTCCCTCAAAATGGCCATAGAATCGCGAGCTGTGTGGCATGTAGCGCCATCTTGTTGAAACCACATGTCAACCAAGTTCAGTTCTTCCATTTTTGGCAACAAAAAGTTTGTTAGCATCGAACGATAGCGATCGCCATTCACCGTAACGTTGCGTCCAACAGCATCTTTGAAAAAATACGGTCCAATGATTCCACCAGCGTACAAACCACACCAAACAGTGCATTTTTCGGGATGCATGGGCAGTTCTTGAACGGCTTCTGGTTGCTCTTCACTCCAAATGCGGCAATTTTGCTTATTTACGTAGCCATTCAACCAGAAATGAGCCTCATCGCTGAACAAAATTTGTCGATAAAAAAGCGGATTTTCTGCCAACTTTTCTAGGGCCCATTCACTGAAAATTCGACGTTGTGGCAGATCGTTCGGCTTCAGTTCTTGCACGAGCTGTATTTTATACGGTTTTACACCAAGATCTTTGCGTAAAATCTTCCATGTGGTCGAATAACACAAACCTAATTGCTGCGAACGGCGACGAATCGACATTTCACGGTCTTCAGCAACACTCTCAGAAACAGACGCAATATTCTCTTCTGTACGCACTGTACGCATTCGTGTGGTTGGTTTAATGTCCAATAAAGTAAACTGAGTGCGAAACTTGGTCACAATCGCATTAATTGTTTGCTCACTTGGTCGATTATGTAGACCATAAATCGGACATAAAGCGCGAAACACATTTCGAACCGAACACTGATTTTGGTAATAAAATTCAATGATTTGCAAGCGTTGCTCGTTAGTAAGTCTATTCATGATGAAATGTCAAAGCATACTGAGCATCTTTCTCTTTGACACCATGTCTGAAATCCCACGTGATCTGTCAAATACTAATGCATGAAAATCCTAACCTCAAAAGAATCACCCTTTACAACTATGAAAAAATTTCTATAGACATACAATTTTGAAAAGGTTTTTTTTTTGGAAATAAAATTTTGACAAAATTTTCTATGGAAATCAAATTTTGACAATATTTTCTATAGAAATAAAAATTTTACATAGTTTTCTATAGAAATAAAATTTTTACAAAAGTTTTAATAGAAATAAAATTTTGACAAAATTTTCTATAATTTTGGCAACATTTTCTGTAGAAATAAATTTTTTACAAAAGTTTCTATAGAAATAAAATTTAAACACAATTTGTTATAGAAATAAATTTTAAACAAAATTTTCTATTGAAAAAATTTTTGACAAAATTTTCTATAGAAATAAAATTTTGACAAAATTTTCTATAGAAATTATATAATGACAAAAGCTTTTTGGAAATAAAATTTTTACATAAGTTTCTTTAGAAATTGGAACTTTGACAACAATTTTTATAGAAATAAAATTTTGACCAAATTTTTCTATAGAAATAGAATTTTGATAAATTATTCTATAGAAATAAAATTTTTGACAAAGTTTTCTATAGAAAAAAAAAAAAAACAACATTTCTATAGAAATAGAATTTTGACAAAATTTTCTATAGAAATAAAATTTTCGAAAAATTTTCTATAGAAATAAAATTTTCGAAAAATTTTCTATAGAAATAAAATTTGTCAAAATTTTCTACAGAAATAAAATTTTTACAAATTTTTCTATAGGAATAAAATTTTTACAAATTTTTCTATAGAAATAAAATTTTGACAAAATTTTCTATAGAAATAATATAGTGACAAAAGTTTTTTTGGAAATAAAATTTTGACATAAGTTTCTATAGAAATAAAATTTTGTTTACAAAATTCTCTAAAGAAATAACATTTTGACAAAATTTTCTATAGAAATAAAATGTTGACAAAATTTTCTATAGAAATAAAATTTTGACAAAAATTTCTATAGAAATAAAATTTTGACATAATTTTCTAAAGAAATAAAATGTTGACAAAATTTTCAAAAGAAATAAAATTTTGACAAAATTGACTATATAAATACATTTTTTACATAATTTTCTAAAGAAATAAGATTTTGAGAATATTTTTTTATAGACATAATACTTTGAAAATTTTTTTTTTGTTTTTGGAAATAAAATATTGACAAAATTTTCTATAATTTTGGCAAAATTTTCTGTAGAAATAAAATTTTAACAAAAATTTTTATAGAAATAAAATTTTAACAAAAATTTTTATAGGAATAAATTTTTAACAAAATTTTCTATTGAAATAAAATTTTGACAAAATTTTCTATTGAAATAAAATTTTGACAAAATTTTCTATAGAAATAAAGTTTTGACACCATTTTCTATAGAAATAATATATTGACAAAAGTTTTTTTGGAAATAAAATTTTGACATAAGTTTCTTTAGAAATTAGAAACAACAATTTTTATAGAACTAAAATTTTGACAAATTTTTCTATAGAAATAGAATTTTGATAAATTTTTCTAAAGAAATAAAATTTAGACAAAATTTTTACAGAAACAAAATTTCGACCAAATTTTCTATAGAAATAAAATTTTGTCAAAATTTTTTGTAGAAGTAAAATTTTGACAAATTTGTCTATAGAAATATAATTTTGATAAATTTTTCTATAGATATAAAATTTTAACAAAATTTTCTACAGAAATAAAATGTTGACCAAATTTTCTATAAAAATAAAATTTTGACCAAATTTTCGATAGAAATAAAATTTTGACAAAATTTTTTATAGAAATAAAATTTTGACAAAATTTTCTATAGAAGTAAAATTTTGACAAAATTTTCTATAGAAATAAAATTTTGACAAAATTTTCTATAGAAATAAAATTTTCGGAAAAATTTTCTATAGAAATAAAATGTTGACCAAATTTTCTATAGAAATAAAATTTTGACAAAGTTTTTACAGAAATAAAATTTTGACCAAATTTTCTATAGAAATAAAATTTTTACAAAATTTTCTATAGAAATAAAATTTTTACAAAATTTTCTATAGAAATAAAATTTTCTATAGAAATAAAATTTTGACCAAATTTTCTATAGAAATAAAATTTTGACCAAATTTTCTATAGAAATAAAATTTTGACAAAATTTTCTATAGAAATAAAATTTTGACAAAATTTTCTATAGAAATAAAATTTTGACAAAATTTTGTATAGAAATAAAATTTTCGAAAAATTTTCTATAGAAATAAAATGTTGACCAAATTTTCTATAGAAATAAAATTTTGACAAAATTTTCTGTAGAAATAAAATGTTGACAAAATTTTTACAGAAATAAAATTTTGACCAAGTTTTCTATAGAAATAAAATTTTCGAAAAATTTTCTATAGAAATAAAATTTGTCAAAATTTTCTACAGAAATAAAATTTTGACCAAATTTTCTACAGAAATATAATTTTGACCAAATTTTCTATAGAAATAAAATTTTGACAAAATTTTCTATAGAAATAAAATTTTGACAAAATTTTCTATAGAAATAAAATTTTTGACTAAACTACAAGAGTAGCTTAACCAACAGAGAAAAATAATGTTTGTCAAATTTATTTGGGCAAAGCCCTATAGACTGCAAGATGGTTGGATGGACGCACGTTTCGGAATTACCACATTCCTCATCAGCATCCTCTAATTGCAGCAAACTTTAAGAAAATTTTCTATAGAAATAAAATTTTGACAAAATTTTCTATAGAATTAAATTTCCTATGGAAATATTTCAATTTAAGGAAATTTTATATATTTTTTTTTGTTGATCGATATGCCACGTCGACCCACTTTATTGTATTGTATACTCTCTTAGAATATACACGCATCAATTAAGACAAATTTTAATGATTCTTTGTGAGCCCTTAGTTGAATGCATAGCTGTGGGCCAATGTTTGCTATGCTGATATTTATTTTACGTTTCATTACTGAAATCGTTACCCCCTTTTGCTTGGTCCTATTGTTTTGTTTTATAGATCTTGTGTTAGTTATTGTTGTTTTTCTCCTATAAAAATGCTATAAAAATATCATTAATTCAACAAAGTTATAGCTTTTGTTATCAAAATATAATTTCATTGCCAAGTTAAACATATTCGTATGGGGGCAAGGCACTCTGATCGTCCCAGAGGCGAGGTAAACCATTAAACAAAGGCCATCATCATCATCATCATAATCATCATCTTCAACGTCATATTTACATAAAAAAACACACATACAGGAAACAAGACATTGAGTGAATTACTCAATGGTCTTTGGACATATATAGGGTAGTATTGGTGTATATTTTCTGTGTTTTATTTAAAGGGCATATCCTTTTTCACACTCTTTTTTTTTTCTACTGTATATGAAAGTGAAGATGTTAACATTTATGCAAACACCCAGTAACTCACATTCCATGTGTGGAAGACCATGTATCTATATATGCATCGATATCGCGCGTGTGTGTGTATGTGTGAAGGAATTTACATTTGTGTCCCCTGGGCATAAAACATATTGTGTTGTTGGTTATTTTTATGACCTTTCACACCTTATTTATTTTACTCCTACCTCGACCATCGCCCCCACCCCCCTTTCCTATTGGGCATGCAAAGAATATGTGATGCATTACATGTTTATTGTCATTTTCATTTGTTTTTCTGTTTTTGTATCGACACAATGTATTCGTTTCGAAACGAGATATTATTATCAAATCATAAAATAAAAATTTATTGTTTTACATTTCATATGTGATCGTTAGGTCTGAAACACAAAAATTCAATTATCCTTTACAAATAACGATAACAGCCGGCCCTTAACATTCCGACACACACGCACACACTAACATATAAAACATATTAATGCTAATTTCATTGCCATTAAAAATATGAAATATGTACGACGTATAAAAATATAGATATGTGAAATTTTTGAAAATTGTTTAAATTTAAACAATCAACATGAAGTTGTTTTGCAAATGTTCAATTATTTTTAGGAATAATCGATTAAATATACATAAATCTAAATTGATTTAGATAAAATTTAAACCTAAAGACATTTTTATGCAATTTCTCAAATATAAATATATCGGACGATAGATAATTATTAGAGGTTTAGGAAAATTTAAGTTATTTTTACAAGTTTTCGAATTATCGATTTTACAAGGAAAATGTGGTAATTTTGGTCATCTTTGCCTAAATCAGAAGAACATATATATAGCGGCTTTCTTTAAATTTAAGCCGATTTGGTTCAAATTCGGCACACGAAAAATTTCGAAATTTTCGGAGTAAAATTTTGGCCTCCGTGGTCATATGAATCTAAATTGGTCGAAAGATATATATACAGGAGCTATATCTAAATCTGAACCGATTTGGACCAAATTTGCCATACTTTGCGACTCTAAATATTGTACTCCGTATGCAAAATTTAAAGCACATCAGCGTATAACTATGTATTTTGGACGACATATTGGAATATATTGAGCGAAGGATATATTTGGGATGTGAACCAATTTCTTCCTAAAAAATAACAAAAAAAAAGTACTGGTGCCATATTTTATGTCGATTGAACACAGACATACGGATAGACTCCATGTGTCTATCTCGTCGTATTGGAGTTTATTTTCACAATTCTAAACAAGTAAGGAAAGTCTAAAGTCGGGGCCGACTATATTATACCCTGCACCACTTTGTAGATCTGAATTTTTGATACCATATCACATCCGTCAAATGTGTTGGGGGCTACATATAAAGGTTTGTCCCAAATACATACATTTAAATATCACTCGATCTGGACAGAATTTGATAGACTTGTACAAAATCTATAGATTCAAAATTTAAGTCGGCTAATGCACTAGGATGGAACAACATGTTAGTAAAAAAATATGGGAAACATTTAAATTTGAAGCAATTTTTTAGGAAACTTCGCAAAAGTTTATTTATGATTTATCTCTCGATATATATGTATTAGAAGTTTAGGAAAATTAGAGTAATTTTTACAACTTTTCGACTAAGCAGTGGCGATTTTACAAGGAAAATGTTGGTATTTTGACCATTTTTGTCGAAATCAGAAAAACATATATATGGGAGCTATATCTAAATCTGAACCGATTTCAACCAAATTTGGCACGCATAGCTACAATGCAAATTCTACTACCTGTGCAAAATTTCAATTAAATCGCAGTAAAAGATTGGCCACTGTGCTCATATGAGTGTAAATCGGGCGAACGATATATATGGGAGCTATATCTGTATCTGAACCGATTTCAATAAAATTTGGCACACTTGACTATAGTAATAATTGTTCTTCTTGTGCAAAATTTTAAGCAAATTAGGGTAAAACTCTGGCTTCGGTGGCCATATAAGTCCATATCGGGCTAAATATATATATATATATATATATATATATATATATATATATATATATATATATATATATATATATATATATATATATATATATATATATATATATATATATATATATATATATATATATATATATATATATATATATATATATATATATATATATATATATATATATGGGAGCTATACCTAAATCTTTACCGATTTCTTCCAAAACCAATAGGGTTCTATTCTGAGCCAAAACACATACTTGTGCCGAATTTGAAGTCGATTGGACTAATACTGCGGGCTAGACTTTGATTACAAAAATGTGTTCACGGACAGACGGCTATATCGACTCAGGAGCCCACACCCTGAGCATTTTTGCCAAAGACACCATGTGTCTATCTCGTCTCCTTCTGGGTGTTGCAAACATATGCACTAACCTGTTCCCCATTGTGACGCTGGGTATAAATATCCCGGTATTGTTTAGAGTTTTCCTCCGTATTGTTGTGGATCCTTCAATTTTTCCTAAAACTCACTAGCTTTATATATGAATTGTAAATATAATTCATATATGAAGTGGAAAACATAAGTATCCCTTTAATCACTTAGTCTTCGTTAAATCCTTGTTATGGAAAATAAATATCTTGAATCGCAGCAAAATAAGAAGAAAACATTTCGAAGAAAAGTTAATGCTTTTATTTTAAATTGAAATAAAACCTTGGATTTTCACAGAACGATAGAAATTTCTCTTGAAAAGAAATTTCCGGAAATCCCAAGAATATAGATAGAAAACACTTCGAAGAAAATTTGAATGCATTCATTTTAAATGAAAAGAAAATATAATATTTTTAACAGAATTAATTATGTATGGCTAAACGAAAGTAAACTTGATAGTACATACCTTCGAATTTAACTATAGTAATTTGTTACAAATTACTATAAGGGTTTCCTTAGCAAATTATCAAAGGTAATTGGAGAACGTGAGTCCAATTGTGAGGAAATATAAAATTGCTTAGTTTATGTGATACTTAGATTAGATAAATGTGATAAATGATTAGAATAAAAACTCAGATAAACCTTAGAATTAAATGTTTTTTTGTTGAATGTATTAAAATCTGAGAATTTAAAAAAAAAATTATTTCTTTATATTTCTTTTTTTCTTTTTTTGCCCATAAAATAAATTTGGTACTCCATATAAAATTACAATCTTCAAGGAGTCATTGAAATTGTCATGGCTTTTTCGTTATGGCACCATATCTAAGGGAAAATTATTTGGTAATTTCCTTTGGCTTTATAAATGTTAACCAAGTCATTTATTTCATAACCCTGGTGATGTATACTCAATATAAATTCCAGTATGTATTAGTCATACGCACCCATTACCCTGTAGGGGTGAATGAAGAGAGAGCAAAGAGTGCTCCATATTAATATGCTAATGAAATGTAAATTTGACGGCATATAGACATTAAAATAAAAATTTCCCCGTCTAGTTTCAATACAAAAAAAAAAAAGAAACAACAAAAGACGACAACTCTTAAACAAAATTAAATTGTAATTGCTTACTTAGTTGTTCGTTTGCTTCATTCATTTACCGCCTGGCTGACGGCCTTTTTTACGCTTCAAGTATAGAGACCATTTGTACTGTGTGCCGTACGCACATGCAAAGTATTTAGTGTCGTTATAGAAAAAAAAAAAACAAAACTCATAAAATCTAAATTCTTCTTGCTATTGACGCATACCGCTATTGTCGGCCGTATTTTGGCCTATTGTTGAACATTGAATTACGTCTGCTTTGGTTACTTAGTCACATAAGCTGACAATGATTAGAATTATGTCGCCATACATTTTTTTGTTTTTTGGTAAATTCAAAATTCATTTGTTCCTATATAACAGTTTAGTTGTAAAGCAATAAAATGTTGGTAACGTTTAATAAAAAGCTTATTCATGTCTATATGGATTTCCCTATGTGGCTTTGTTTTTTGGTGGTGGGAAATGTTAAATATTTTATATGATATTTGATTTCTAAATCTGGTGTTTAAATATTAAAATGAATATGTGTGGAGAATAAAAAGTATTACCGCTTTTTCCGAATTTCAATATCATACAAGTTAATGGTGTTTATTTATACAAAAATAAAATCGGAAACTAAGCAAAATAACTATAAATTTACGATTAAAAAAAATTAAAAATTTTACAATAGTGCCAAAATGGTTTGACACTGTCAAATGCAGGACTAGTCTTTAAAAATTTAAACATCAAATCTGCAGGTCAATTTGACGTAATCCACGAAAAACATTTGGGCTTTGTCAAAACTAGGTATCGCCTTATATATGGGTAGCATTGAAAAAGTTTCCCATATAAATAAGGATGCAGCCAGTATAGAGGATTTTTCCCAAATTGGGGACATTTCTTCGTGGATGGCAAAATTTTTTAGTTGGGAACTTGGAGGAACATACAAGAGGGTGCAAATATAGTATTTAGTCCAGAAATGGACACATGAATTTATTTTGGAGGCTCAAGCGCTTATTTATAATTTTACTCAGCTAGTCTAAGATATTTTCTTGCAATTGTAAAATCATTTCTTGTGGACTCGAAATGAAAATGGGAGTTCGGACACCTTGTATTTATGAACGATATTTTATTTCTATATACTCAAGGAATAAAATTGGATGGTAGCTCAATATGAAGGCCTTCATTATATCAATATTTATGGGATATATTTTTCTGAACTCCCATTTTCATTTCTCGAGCATTTGGCGCGCGCAAACTCGTATGATAAAAATTCTATATTTTTTATACCCTGCGCCACATTGTGGAACAGCGTATTATAAGTTAGTGCATATGTTTGTAACACCCAGAAGGAGACGAGATACACATGGTATCTTTGGCAATAATGCTCAGGGTGGGTCCCTGAGTCGATATAACCATGTCCGTCTGTCAGTCTGTCTGTCCGTCCGTTCGTCTGTCTGTGAACACATTTTTGTGATCAAAGTCTAGGTCGCAATTTAAGTCCAATCACCTTCAAATTTGGCACATGTTCCTAGTTTGGGTCAGAATAGAACCCCATTGATTTTGGAAGAAATCGGTTCAGATTTAGATATAGCTCCCATATATATCTTTCGCCCGATATGCACTAATATGGACCCAGCTGCCAGAGTTTTATACCGATTTGCTTGAAATTTTGTACAAACATAACACTTAGTCGTATAGTCAAGTGTACAAAATTTGATTGAAATCGGTTCAGATTTAGATATAGCTCCCATATATATCTTTCGCCCGAGATGGACTAATATGGTCCTAAAAGCCAGAGTTTTGGGCCAATTTGGTTGAAATTTTGCACAGAGAGTAGATTTAGCATTGTAGCTATGCGTGCCAAATTTGGTTTAAATCGATACAGATTTAGATATAGCTACCATATATATCTTTTGCCCGATATGCACTTATATGGACCAAGAAGCCAGAGTTTTATACCGATTAGCTTGAAATTTTGCACAAGGAGTACAATTGGTAGTATAGTCATGTGTGCCTAATTTGATTGAAATCGGTTCAGATTTAGATATAGCTTCCATATATATTTTTCGCCCGATATGGACTTATATGGCCCCAGAAGCCAGAGTTTTTGCCCAATTTGGTTGAAATTTTGCACTAGGAGTACAATTAGTAGTATAGTCATGTGTGCCAAATTTGATTGAAATCGGTTCAGATTTAGATATAGCTCCCATATATATGTTTTTCTGATTTCGACAAAAATGGTCAAAATACCAACACTTTCCTTGTTAAATCGCCACTGTTTAGTCGAAAAGTTGTAAAAATGACTCTAATTTTCCTAAACTTCTAATACATATATCGAGCGATAAATCATAAATAAACTGTTGCGAAGTTTCCTTAAAATTGCTTCAGATTTAAATGTTTCCCATATTTTTTTACTAAAATTGTGTTCCACCCTAGTGCATTAGCCAACTTAAATTGTGAGTCTATAGATTTTGAAAAAGTCGATCAAATTCTGTCCAAATCGAGTGATATTTAAATGTATGTATTTGGGACAAACCTTTTATATATAGCACCCAACACATTTGACGGATTTTATATGGTATTGAAAATTTTGATCTACAAAGTGGTGCAGGGTATAATATAGTCGGCCCCGCCCTTTTTAGACTTTACTTACTTGTTTATATTTTAAAATTAATTCTGATGTTGTGTACCAGAGCTTATTTTGTCATAAAACCATGTGTAGCATATATTGAGGATTTTTATGAAAAATTTTAATTTATTTTGGGAATTTTTGGAGACGAAATTATCTAATTTCGGGGACACGAGCCAGAAAAAGAAATGACAACTCTAACTGGAGCTATCTTAGAAATTCATATACCATCCATTATATGCTGAGGGATATTAACCCTGCAAAAAATTTTTCTTCTAACGGCACAACTTTAAAAGCACTTCCAGAAATGTCCTCCTTACTAATGTCAAATCCTTACTAAAAAAATTGCAAATTTTTGAAAATATTTTATGTCAAACGTTTCAGACAAGTGTAAGAATGCATTAAAAATCATAAAAAAATTTAAAAATTATTTATTTGCCAAAATATCACAAAATTTCTAATTATACAACTATTTTTCGAGCTTTATGGACAGATATAGATTATGGAACATGGTTAATATCGCCATTGAAAAGAAAACGCCAGATACAAATCTATACACGCCTGGACTGTACATGTTTCGGTTCGGGCGAATGAACCTTTCCACAGCCTTTAGTATAGATCTGGCTGGGAGAGATAACTCAATTTTGGGCCCTTTATGCTAACTCCTTATGGAGAAAACATTTGGGAAATTTCCTCTTACAAATTGAATCATCTTTTCTCCCACTGTACATCATCTTTTCATATAACTTACAAGTCCCTTAATCTTATTTTTATTTCGTTTTGTTACATAGTAATGCAACAACACGAAATTTATTTTTAGAAAGCTAATTTGTTAGAATTCACCTAAGTGGTGAACAGTCGAACAATGCTTATTGTTTCTACAGTCAACTACAACATATGACAATTAACAGAAACTGGTTTCCAGGATACAACAACAATTCTAACGCGTATATTAGTCGTGTTTTTCCTAGTTTTTTCTTTATTCTCATCCAAACACTAAATTCGCATCACACCTTATGGTGGGCATGCGTCCTATGACAAGACCATGTTAAATTAATCGCTTTTGCATCACTGTGTCCACTGAAATCGTATTGATGGAGGTATTCTTTTAAATATTTTTACAAATGCTTCCTATTTTTTCAGGCCAATAGTTATGAAAATAAACCCAGCAAACAATGGATCACTATTTCAGTGGGATTGTAAGGGAGAGCTGCAGTACCGACTGCTTACAAAACAACCGAATCAGCGTTGATTTTTGTGGGCGATGTCCCGATTTAGAACAGCTTCTACATAGCGCTGATATAATTGCTCATTTTAATAGAAATATTGCTCAGAAGGGATATATAATCTTGAGTATAGCATTGTAGGCGTGAAGGAAAACAGCACTACTTTTCATGCATCTATACTGCATGAATTGGTTGCAATAACGTAAACGAATGATCATAAACTAGTTTGATTACTCGTTTACATTATTGCCACCAACTCATGAAGTGTGGCTGCACTGCTTACTTTATTGTATACCAAAAACGCTACTAAACTCTTACTGCTGAAGTATTTTTTGCTGGGAAAGCTTATCGGACATTTACAGGTAGATTCCCAAAACACCCCATTCTCCGGGTTGAATTCTCGAGTAGGTGGAAATCCAATTTTTCATTAAAATTCCAAAATTAAGGTACATTGCAATAATGTCCAGCTTCTAGTTACCACAACCAATTTGGACCATAGCGAGCTATATTTACGGAATAAATTTAGACTTTTGGGACACGTCTTGGATTCATTCCAAAGGACACGTCCAGGAAAATTTAGTGGGACAAGTCCTCAATTCTCGGATAAATTCTTAGGAATCTGTTTCAGTTTTGACCTTCTAATCGCACCAGAAATGAAATACGAGTAGTTTTGAAATATCTTGAACAATAGGTTATTCTGATAATTGTATTTTACTAAATGTGTAGATCCTATAAGATTTTAATTTCTAGCGTGTATGAAAATTACTAAGTTTTGACTATTTAAAAATTGCGAAAAACTGGAGCACCGGTAGTAGTTCTGCCACAGGTCCGTCAGATGAGAATTTGCACCAATTTCCAGTAGAGATGCTATTTATTATGAGAGAGGTCGAGAGTTATGAAAATAAAACTTATCGGCCATTTTCAGGTTTATTCCAAAAAAAAACCATTCCTCATGTTAATCTCTAAACCACCAAATCTACTAATATCAATCTAATAACCAATGCACAACCACGCTTATAAAACCATATCCTTTCAAAAACTTACGTTCTCGCCCCACGAGTTCCATTTGAGATCTTGAATCGACACTTCGCTGTTGACTTAGACTTTTCGAGGACGTTGATGTGAGCATAAAGAAAAAAAGAAGTTGGAAAGTATTAAGAAGTTTAAAGATACGGTCGATTATAAAAACCTCTTTGGGAAATTACATAGTCCGGAAATTTTTATTGATCAATAACAATGGGAGCCACCGTGGTGCAATGGTTAGCATGCCCGCCTTGCATACACAAGGTCGTGGGTTCGATTCCTGCTACGACCGAACACCAAAAAGTTTTTCAGCGGTGGATTATCCCACCTCAGTAATGCTGGTGATATTTCTGAGGGTTTCAAAGCTTATCTAAGTTGTTTCACTGGAATGTGGAACACCGTTCGGTCTCGGCTATAAAAAGGAGGTCCCTTGTCATTGAGCTTAACATGGAAGCGGGCAGCACTCAGTGATAAGAGAGAAGTTCACCACTGTGGTATCACAATGGACTGAATAGTCTAAGTGAGCATGATACATCGGGCTGCCACATAACCTACCTACCATGGTGTCTTTGTCTTTGTGAAAAGCAGTGACTTCTAAGTTGTCCAGATCAAAATTATCTAACTCCATCCCAAAAAGCTATGTCTCGATAGCGCAAATATTAAATAAATAAAGCTTTTAATGTGTCAGTTATTGATTAAAAAACACCTCTTGTCGACATACATATACCCAATCCCCACATTTGATTTTTTTATGACAAAATAAAAAAAATTAACAAAGACTTCGACAATAACTGCCGAGAGATGAAGCACTGTTATATAAACATATTTTTGTCTGGTTCCATGTGAAGTATAATCTATATAAATTTAGATCATGGGAACGTATGATTCATATTAATGTGGTACTATGGGTGGTATGAGTTATTTTGATTTCATTTACCAATTACAAATACTTTGTCGTCTCCATGTATATCGAATATTTCCATTTAATTATTCAAATTATTTGGTTTGCTTAAACGCTTGTATATATGGGATTAGATTATTTTAATGACACCCATTTAATATTTATTTAAATAACCACTAATGAATAAAGTCCTTTGGTCAGCTACTAATAATATTTTTTTTTTCTCCATATAACCTCTCTATGTAAAAATAAATATTTTTTTCCTTCATAATATTATTTATCATAATGCATACAATAGGCAATTGACAATTATTTTTAGATTAATTAAACAGTAAAGAAAAACACACAAAAACAATAACAAAAATATATTTTTGTTAGTGAATACACATCACATTAGGCTCAATAAAAGAGCCAGTTGACACGACACAACGTATTCCAGCAAAGGAGGACGAAAGAACGGTTATCATAATTGTGTATGTGTTTATTAAATTATTATGGTCAGTTGGCACGTGTATTTGATTTCATTGATAGGTGCCTTATTCATAGAAATAATTTATGAGTAAAAAATTTCCTTTGGCATCAAAGAATTTCGTGATGTTGTATATTTCGTTTTTTCATTTTTTCACCTTGCTCTATGATTCACATAATCTTAAAAAACAAATATTTTGATGGCATGTCCTTAGTCAAACAAGCTCTTGTGGAGTATGGAAACGAGTTGTTTCAAATTGTGGCCATAAAATGAAACCTCGGTAAACATTAATGGGATTTACCTAAATAGCTATTCACTCATAAGAATGGAATGTTTCCTAATTGTGGCCATTAATCCTTTATGACATTGGAGAAGAATACATAAATCTTTTACTTCAATTTTGTTGATAGAATGAATTCTGGCTAATGGAAATTTAACTAGCACAATTTACACAATGCAGATTAAGGGCTATTATGTGATTTTTTTGTTAGGAACAAATTGAAAATCAGAAAAAGCATTTAATCTAAAACCCCCTAAAAAGGTTATGCATAAAATATATCCAGACTTTGAATACATTGCTAAAAAGGGAAAGTTTTTCGTCACCATTTGTGGTAGATATTATATTAAGTGTGAATGATATTTAACGAGATATATGGAATAAGATCAAAATTAGTAAATAATAATAATAAATAAAATTTTGACAAGATTTTCTATGGAAATAAAATTTTGACAAAATTTTCTATAGAAATAATATTTTTACAAAATTTTCAATAGAAATAAAATTTTGACAAAATTTTCCACAGAAATAACATTTTGACTAAACTTTCTATAGAAATAAAATGTTAACAAAATTTTGTAGAGAAAAAAATTGACAAAATTTTCTATAAAAATAAAATCTTGCCAAAATTTTCTATAGAAACTAAATTTTGAGAAATTTTTTTTTAAATTAACTAAATTTTGCCAAAATAGTATAGTAACAAAATTTTGATAAAATTTTCAATAGAAATAATTGAAAACATATTCAATAGAAATTTTGAAAACATTTTCAATAGAAATAAAATTTTGATAAAATTTTCTATTCTAAAAAAAAAAATGACAAAATTTTCTATAAAAATAAAATTTGGCTAAAATTTTCTATAGAAACTATTTTTTGACAAAATTTTTTATTTAAACTAAATTTTGCCAAAATTTTCTATAGTAACAAAATTGTGACAAAATTTGTAATAGAAATAAAATTTTGATAAAATCTTCAATAGAAATAAAATTGTGACAAGATTTTCTTTAGAAATAAAATGTTGACAAAAATTTCTACAGAAATAAAATTTTGACAAAATTTTCAATAGAAACAAAATTTTCAATAGAAATAAAATTTTGACAAAATTTTCAATAGAAATACAATTTTGACAAAATTTTCAATAGAAATACAATTTTGATAAGATTCTCTTCAGAAATAAAATGTTGACAAAAATTTCTATAGAAATAAAATTTTGACAAGATTTTCTTCAGAAATAAAATGATGCTAAAAATTTCTATAGAAATAAAATTTTGCCAAAATTTTCTAAAAAAAATAAAATTTTGATACAATTTTCAATAGAAATAAAATATTGACAAAATTTTCAATAGAAATAAAATTTTGACAAGATGTAGAAATACAATGTTGACAAAATTTCCTATAGAAATATAATTTTAACAAAATTTTGTATAAAAAAACAAATTGTGACAAAAATTTCTATAGTAATTAATTTTTGCCAAAATTGTCTATAGAAATAAAGTTTTGACAAGGCTTTCTCAATTTTCAACATTGTCAATATTACAAATTCTTTGTTGAATCCCCGAAAAATTGTTATATAAATTATACTCTAAGCTAATAGTAATAATAATATGTATTCAATAAAGAGCATTGAAATAATTGAAATTGAAAAAACAAGGCTTTCTCTAGAAAAACATGTTTGACAAATTTTTCTATAGAAATAAACTTTTGGCAACATTATCTATAAAAATAAATATTTGTCAAAATTTTGTATAGAAATTAAATTTTGCCAAAATTTTTTATAGAAATAAAATTTTGACAAGATTTTCTTTTGCTAAAATTTTCTAAAGACAAGATTTTCGATAGAAATAAATATTTGCCAAATTTTATATTGAAATAAAAATTGACAAAATTTATATATAGAAATAAAATTTTGACAAAATTGCAAAATTGATAAAATTTTCTGTATAAAAATAAAAATTTGCCAAAATATTCTATAGAACAAACATTTTGACAAGGTTAGGTTAGGTTAGGTGGCAGCGCGATGTATCAGGCTCACTTGGACTATTCAGTCCATTGTGATACCACATTGGTGAAGTTCTCTCTTATCACTGAGTGCTGCCCGATTCCAAGTTAAACCCAGTGACAAGGGACCTCCTTTTTATAGCCGAGTCCGAACGGCGTTCCACATTGCAGTGAAAGTACTTAGAGAAGCTTTGAAACCCTCAGAAATGTCACCAGCATTACTGAGGTGGGATAATCCACCGCTGAAAAACTTTTTGGTGTTCGGTCGAAGCATGATTCGAACCCACGACCTTGTGTATGCAAGGCGGGCATTGCCATTGCACCACGGTGGCTCCCGTGACAAGAACGATTACATTTCTGGAGAAACAGAAATTAAATTTTCCAAAAAAAAAAAAAAATTGACAACGTTTCTATAGAAATAGAACTGTTCCAAAAGTTTCTATAGAAACAAAACTTTGACAAAATTTTCCGATAAAAATAAATATTTGACAAAATCTATAGAAATAAAAATTCACAAAAGAAATAAAATTTTGAGAAGGTTTTCTATAGAAATAAAATTTTGACAAAATGTTGTATTTAAATAAAATTTTGCCAACATTTTCGATAGAAACTAAATTTTGCCAAAATTGTCTATAGAAATAAAAAAAATTTTTACAAAATTTTCGATAGAAATAAAATGTTGCCAAAATTTTCCATAGAAATAAAATTTTTACAAAATTTTCGATAGACATAAAATTTTTACAAATTTTCGATAGAAATAAAATTTTGAAAAATTTTCTCCAAATGTTGCTAGGTTATTTTTGGCACTAGTGAAAAGATTTTTTTTTTATTTTTTTTATTTATTTATTTGAACGTAAAACGTTATAAAATTCGTGTGTTCATATTTTAATTTGGCCTCAGCGCCTATCGGCTATTTAGAGGCTCGTTGGCAACAAAATATAATAACGAAACAAGAGAAAAAAATAATAAATTTAATACAACATTATAAGAATAAATACAATGCTATTAAATGATCTTCATTACATGTTATATGTTAAACGAGGAGTTCATCAATAGAGTTATAAAGAAATGTTTTCACCCTTGATTTTGAAAGAGAGAAACATGTTAATGATTTTATCTCATTGGGCAAATTGTTAAAATTTATTGAGCCCGCGTATTCAATTCGTTGCTTTGTCGTTTCTGTTCTACAGAACGGAATTCTCAGCTCATTAGCACCACGAGTATTGAATGGATTATGGTTCCTAACAAATGTAATAGTATGGTGACCAATGGAGTGTAAGCTTTTATACACATAAGGATACAATTGAAGACAATAACTTCCATATATGGGAAGCATATTTGGGAAAATATCCCCATACAGTTTCAATGTCGGATATCTCATTAGTAAGTTACCTACCGCTTTCAGCGCTTTATTTTGCAATATTTGAAGCCCTTTAAGATCTGAACTTTGCAACATGCATATACTATGCTCAAATAATTGCAGTGACTTTGAATCAACGCCTGGTATAAAAGAAGTTCGTCCTTTGATCAAACTTTTTTCTAAATTTGTATAAAACACCAACAGCAGGTGCTATTCTAGATTTCACATATCTAATATGCTGAGCCCAACCAAGATTACTCTGCAAATGTAGTCCTAAATACCTTAAGGAATCTACTTCCATTATTTCCTTCCCATCGACATATATGCTAAACTCGTTGAGAAATCGCGTGTGTGGTTTAAAGCGTATCAACTTGGTCTTAAGCGGGTTTACAAATAATTTATTAATACGAGCATATTCCAAGATCAATGACGAGTCACGTTCGATATAGGGCTTAACCGCACCTTCAAATTTATAGGGATATAAAAGACAAATATCGTCGGCATATATAAACAATCTACCGGTTAACTCCAAATTTCCTAAATCGTTTATGTATAAGAGAAACAGTAGTGGACCTAATACACTGCCCTGGGGAACACCATACCTCAATAATGCAGTGTCACTCTTTTCATTACCAATTTGCACAAACTGCGTCCTATTTCCAAATAACTTTTTAACAATAGAAGTTCCCTACCTCGAACACCATAACACTCCAGTTTAGCTAACAATATATCATGATCAATAAGATCAAATGCCCTTACTAAGGTCATAAAATACGCCACCTACCCCACAATTTCCCTCATCCAAACTTTTACATATAAATTCTGAACATTTAGTACGGCTTTCTTCCATATACTTGTCTTGTAAGTGGTGAGAAAAATACGTCCGGTGTGGCGTATGATTTACTATGTGGAAATTATTTATACGTCACCTGTACCATTGCTCAATCGAGCAGGCTTTTACAATAGGATGAGGTGTATAAAAGACAAATATTGGACTCCACTCATGTAATGCCTAATAACACAAAGATTTTAAATTTGACTTAGGTTTGTTATAAGTTTTAAGGTTGAGTAACATTTAGTAAAAAATTATAATATCTTTAAGGACAACACAAGAGTAAGGTTTAGCAATGGGCTTTACATTGTATTTTGGAGCTTTATGTCTCTCTATGTTTATGTTAATTCAGCGTGTACAATGCAATAATTAGACAAATTGCCTAGTAAATTTAATAATAATTAGTTATAATTTCCTAAGTAAGTAAACATAAATAAGTTATTGCTTAATAATGTGCCTATTTTTCTAATGTAATAATTTAGGTTATAAATTTTCTGTTTATGTTTTTCTTTTCATTTCTACTACTTCTATAAAGATTGATATTTATTGACCATGTTAACAATCAACAAAATTTATGTTGCTATTTTTGAGAAAACAAATCGAAGTGAAATTTATTACTCGAACATATGTAGAACACTATGTCATCATTAAGCTAATGTCTAATAATGTCGGAATTTACTACATCGTTTCGCCAACTCTCCTATGGTAGAGCAAAAAAAAAATACAAAATGTTTATTTGCAAAAACAATATATGCATGTGTGAGTGTAGAGGAAAATGAGCTGCATAATAGCAATAATAATCTCCATAATGTCTTGCAAATATAAATTATTTAACTCCATTAAAGTAATAAAATTAAAAATATTTATATTTAACCAACTTAATTTGTACCAATTACCAGTGACAGAATTATAAGAAGGGAAATATTCTTAAATATTTAATAAGAGAAAATCAATATATTTCCTTTTTTTATATTATGAGTCAAATGAACTAGTTAATGAAATTGGAGATTTTAGTCGAACCTTGATTTTTTTTGCATAGAACTAATTAAAATCCCTCTAAGCTTTAAGTCCTTACTGAGCATATTTCTGTTAGGTAACACATCAATTATTTTTTCTTTTAAGCATTTTTCATTATGCCCTCTAATGATTGCACAGGGCAAAGTTAATTTCTATTCAATTAGAAACATAAGAAAAATTATACGAATGCTCTTCTTAGATGTTACCCCTAGGAATAGCTAAAAGCTTTTATTTGAAAACATTTTACACACACACACACTCATGAATCCTTTACATACCTTTAGTAAATTCGTAACTGCAATGTCATCTATTCATTTATTTACATGATTGTCGTCATTTGTGTATGTGACTCAGATGTAAATTCAGCCATGTATCTGAGTGAGTCTCAAGCATGTAAGTGTATCCTCCAGACTAAAGGGGAGAGTTCTAAAGAGAGTTCAGCAAAATGAAAAGACTAGAATTAAGTATTACTTAATTATCCTAAGGCATGGGAATCTTAAAGACCTGTAAAGCGTTTGCTTTTATGAATGCGAAATCTGAAATTAAGGTGCAGTTTGGTGAAATAAAATACTATATCTTAAAATAAAAATTTTACTGAATTATTATTTCCCAGAAGACTTTTTGGAAATTTTACTTTGGAAACAATTCTCTTACAATTTAAGTATCAAACTAATATACAATGAAATGCTCAAACTTGCACAGTCTGAATAGCATTTTTTTTATTTAAAAAAATAGCCAGTAGGATATGTTAGGTGGCAGCCCGTTGTATCAGGCTCACTTAGACTATTCAGTCCATTGTGATACCACATTGTTGAACTTCTCTCTTATCACTGAGTGCTGCCCGATTCCATGTTAAGCTCAATGACAAGGGACCTCCTTTTTATAGCCGAGTCCGAACGGCGTTCCACATTGCAGTGAAACCACTTAGAGAAGCTTTGAAACCCTCAGAAATGTCACCAGCATTACTGAGGTGGGATAATCCACCTCTGAAAAAGTTTTTGGTGTTCGGTTGAAGCAGGAATCGAATCCACGACCTTGTGTATGCAAGACGGGCATGCTAACCATTGCACCACGGTGGCTCCCTAATAGCATGTAAGTAAGTAAAGCCTAAAGTGGGCGGGGCCGACTATATTATACCCTTCAACACCGTGTAGGTCAAAATTGTTTGTACCATCTCAAATCCATAAAACTCGTTGGGAGCTGTATAAGGTCTAATTTGGAATATATGTGTATTTAAAACTGGAGCGATTTGGAAAACATTTTTTACACGACTACAAATTCATAAAATCGCCAAACGTCATGGGTCGAAACCCAATGTTAATAAAAAACAAGTATATACAGCAGTAAGTTCGGCCAGGCCGAATCTTATGTACCCTCCACCATGGATTGCGTAGAAACTTCTACGAAAGACTGTCATCCACAATCGAATTAATTGGGTTGTGGTATCTTAAAACTTCTTAACATCGTTTTCTAAATTGTGAGTTAGTCCATACGTGGTATATATTAGACAAAAAAGTTATGTATAGGTAAGTCTACAAATAATTACGAATCGATATGGACTTTTTGCACAATACGTAGAGAGCCAGAATTGAAATATAGGGGTCGCTTATATGGGGGCTATATACAATTATGAACTTGATATGGACCAATTTTTGTGTGATTGGTGATCGATTTATCTGAGGGGTATATATAACTATAGACCGATATGGACCTAATTAGGAATGGTTGTTAACGGCCATATACTAGCACAATGTACCAAATTTCAACTGACTACACACAAAAAATTTTTTTTCTGATTCAATCACGAAATTAATTGATCCAATTAATTTTGTAATTGAAATGTCAGTTTAAATTGGGCATAGAAAAAATTCTTGATTAAAAACTTAATTGATTTCATTACCAAATTTCAATTAAGTTTTTAATTGATTCAATTAAAAACTTAATTGATGTTGATTGCAAAACTCAATTAATTTAGTAATTAAACAAAGGTAACTATTTTCAATTATATTCTGAATTGGCTTAGAATTTTCATTTGGATTAACAATTGATTGTTTGAAAAAAAAAAAATTAATCAAAAATTTAAACACTTTTATAACTGACTTAGTCTTCCGAATTTAATTAAAAGTTAATTGTATTAAT
Organism: Haematobia irritans; assembly: GCF_050003625.1. Classification (NCBI taxonomy): domain Eukaryota; kingdom Metazoa; phylum Arthropoda; class Insecta; order Diptera; family Muscidae; genus Haematobia; species Haematobia irritans. The sequence continues at coordinate 168,261,209 of NC_134401.1, read as the reverse complement.
TAACTTTTTAATTAAAAATTTTAAAATTTTCAATCATTGACTAAATTAACTTAATGTTTCTATCTTGATTAAATAATTAATTGTACCAATTAATTTATTAATTGAAAAAAATGTCAACTTCAATTAACTTTTTAATTGGAAATATTTTGGTGATATTTTTTTCTGTGTAGGATGAAAAAGTGCTCCTCCAAGAGGCTCCAAAACCAATCTCGGGGGCTATATATGATTATGGACTGATATGGACCACTTTTGGCATGGTTCTTAAACATCATATACTACCACCACGTACAAAATTTCAACCAGGTCGGATGAATTTTGCTTCTCCAAAAGGCACCGGAGGTCAAATCTGGGGATCGGTTTATATGGGGGCTACATATAATTATGGACTGATATGAACCAACTCCTGCATGGTTGTTCGATATGATATGCTAACATCACGTACCAAATTTCAACCGAATCGGATGAATTTTGCTCTTCCAAGGGGCTCCGGAGGTCAAATCTGGTGATCGGTTTATATGGGGGCTATATATAATTAATGACCGATGTAGACCAATTTTTACATGGTCATTAGAGACCATATACTACCGCCATGTACCAAATTTCAGCCGGATCGGATGAAATTTGCTTCTCTTAGAGGCTCCGCCAGCCAAATCGGGGGATTGGTTTATATGGGGGCTATGTATACATATGGACCGATGTGGACCAATTTTGGCATGGTTGTTAGATACCATATACTAACACCATGTACTAAATTTCAGCCCAATCGGACGAAACTTTCTTCTCTTAGAGGCTCCGCAAGCCAAATCTGGGGATCGGTTCATATGGGGGCTATATATAATTATGGACCGATGTGGACCAATTTTTGCATAGTTGTTAGAGACCATATACTAACACCATGTGTCAAATTTCTGCTGGATCGGATGAAATTTGTTTCTCTTAGAGGCCCCGCAAACCAAATCGGTGGATCGGTTTATATGGGGGCTATATATAATTATGGACCGATGTGGTCTCTGACAATTTTTGCGTGTTTGTCAGAGACCATATGCTAACACTATGTACCAAATTTGAGCCAGATCGGATGAAATTTGCTTCTCTTAGAGGATCCGCAAGCCAAATTTGGGGGTCCGTTTATATGGGCGCTATACGTAAAAGTGGACCGATATTGCCCATTTGCAATATCTTCCGACCTACATCAATAACAACAACTTGTGACAAGTTTCAAGTCGATAGCTTGTTTCGTTCGGAAGTTAGCGTGATTTCAACAGACGGACGGACGGACGGACATGCTCTGATCGAATTTCACCATGACCCAGAGTATATATACTTTATGAGGTCTTAGAGCAATATTTCGATGTGTTACAAACGGAATGACAAAGTTAATATACCCCTATCCTATGGTGGAGGGTATAAAAAATATGGGAATGAATAAACCTAAAGCCATTTTTATGCAATTTGACAAAAGTACATTTATGCTTTATCGTGGGATAAATATGAAGTTGAGAAATAGGTTAATTTGAGGTATTTTCACAAATTTTGCTGCTTAAAAGTGGCGATTTTACAAGTATATTGGCCAGATCTCGCCAGGATAGATGAGGTCAATTATATCATTTGGTCAAATTAGGCGTCATTTACACCAGCCGGACCTTTGTCTAAATCTCATCCATTCTGTGGAAATCCTGCCATTACAATGGAAAGGATTTGACTACGATTTGGGGAAATCATCACAAAATTTTGTGCAAAATTTGGGTATTTTGGTCATATTCGCCTAAACCGGAAGAACAAATATACTGCTGCTTTGTCTAAATCCGTACCGAATTGGATCAAATTCTCTGAGTAAAATATCAAGTAAACTGAAGTAAAATCTCGTTGAAAATGGTTATAAAATATGAAATATTCTACCCTATTTCCTAAAATCTGACGTACATATATATGTGAACTATATCTAAATATTAACCGATTTAAACCAAGTTTGGGATATATTGCTGAAATATTAATTCTAATGGCAGTACAAAATTTCAAGTAAATAGGAATGAAACTTTAGCCTCCAGTGGTCATAAGAATCTATATCGGACGTAAGATATATATGGTAGCTATATCTAAATCTGAACCAAATTTAGCACGCATAGTTAGGATGTTAATTCTACCATCTCTGTAAAATTTTACGTATGACGGAGTAAAACTTTAGCCTCTGTGGTCATAAGAATGTAATGCGGGCGATAGATATATACGGGAGCTATATCTAAATCTCATCCGATTTCAATCAAATTTGGTACACTTGAAAATACCATCAGTGGTAGTTCTTACACAAAATTTGAAGCAAACTAATATGAAATTCTGCCCTTTTGGGCCATATAAATGTATATCGGGCGAAAGATATACATATATGGGAGCTCGAATCGAAATTTGAGTCGATTTGGCTTATATTTTTTAAGTTTTAAGGCACTTGTAAAACACTCAGATATACGAAATTTTGAAGTAGGTTGGTTCATAAACATATTAATTATAAGCAAATCGGTGATAAATATATAAGACATAAGATAAGAACCGAATTTTTCTTCAAAATCAATAGTGATTGTCTTTGAACCGAAGAAATACCTTGTGACAAATTATCGATTGATCGAACTTAAAGTGCGAACTGTATTTTCACAGAAAAAAATTTGACGAATATTTTTCCAATTAAAGTCTTCATTGAGTTTTAAAAAATATTCAATTCACAAATTTAATTGATTCAACAAATTTTTTAAATGAAACAAAAATCAATCATAAAATTTAATAGTATAGATTAATTTTTAGTTGACTTTCCATTAATTTTTAATTGATACTATCATTTCTATGAGTGAAGACCTTTCAATTAAAAATTAATTGGATCAATTTATTTCGTGATTGAATCCGAAAAAATTGTTTGTGTGTTGCACGCAAAAATATATGAACAGACAGACAGACATCGCTCAATCCACTCTGAATTTAATTCTAAGACGATTGGTATACTAAAAGATGGGTCATAGACTGCTCCTTCTTGGCGTTACATACAAATTAGAGTGATCAAAACCGGTCGGTGAAAACCGGTGGACCGGTTTTTCTTTTTTCACCGATTGTCGGTTTTGTAGAAAATCCCATTTTCGGTGGCCCGGTAGAACCGGTGTTTTTAATATCACAAAAACCGGTTTTCGGTTTTTATTTACAATGTAAACTAGAACAGGAAAACTACCTTAATGTGTTTTCAGCGCACTTCCATTTATTTTCTGAACACTTCCAGTAATGTGTTTGTACCAGCTGTCAAAATAAAATACGTTAGTTTTCTAAAGAGATCCCAGAGCTAATTCCATGAATTATAAACAATTCTTGCTTGTTCAGTTGGAAGCTTATATTTTGCTAACAAAATGTAAGATATTATTTACGTTATTTTTATTCGACTTAATTTAATGTACTATTCTGTAGAAAATGAGCTATGTTTGTGAATACTTTGAAAAACAACAAAATGATTCTTCGAAAGCCAAATGCAGTATATGCAAGAAAATTTTAAGTTGTCGAGGCTCTTCAACATCGTCGTTAATACAACATTTAAGAAATATTCACAAAAAGGAAATGGAACCAAAAACTAAAAGACAAGTAGATTCTCCAGAAGTTGTTATGGATGAAGAACCAGATACATCTAAGAGGAAAAAGAATGGCCCCTTGGACCAATATACAGTAAAAAAAAGTAACACTTTGAGTGATATATTGGCTAGATGTGTAGCAGAAGATGGCATGTCTGTGAGAGCATTAAAAAAAATCAAAAACTGTTAATGATTATATAGCAATTAAAGGGTTTAAGATGCCAGCGAGTGAAGCAACTATTTGGTCTCTCATTCATGATGTATACGAAGAAAAGAAGAAGGAGTATATGGATATATTTTCTAAAGTAAAAAACAACGACGGCCGATTTTCCATAACTGTTGATGAATGGAGTGACATATCGGGTATAAAATATGTCAATGTTTCAGTTAGATCATATGAATGTGGAACTTTCCAAACATATAACTTGGGGTTGGAGGAAATAAAAGAGGCTGCTTCTGCGGTTAATATACAAAGCATTGTAGAGAACAAGCTAAAAGACTTCGGCCTTAACTTTGAAAATGATGTTGTTGCATCCACACACGATGGTGCTTCCGTAATGAAAAAATACGGCGACATTATTTCTCCAATTTCACAGCTATGTATGAATCACGCCATACACCTAAGCGTCGTAGAGACTTTGTATTCGAAAGTAACCTTGGAACAAAGAAATTATAGCAGTTGCAGCGATTCTAGTGATGAAGAATTTGTTAATGACAACAGATTGGAAGTTGATGCTTCTATGGAACTTATTCCAGATGTGGCGGAGACTGTAAGGAAGGTTCGCAAGACAGTTGTATCGTTTCGAAAATCTTCTTTAAAACAACGCAAGTTACAAGAATTCGTTTCCAAAAATGAAGGAAAAGAAATACGTCTGATTTGCGATGTCAAGCATAGATGGAATTCCTTGTCTAATATGTTTGAAACATTCTTACGTATCCATCAATCTGTTAATCACGCCTTATTAGATCTCCGTTTAAATCCCTTCACGTCGGAAGAAATAAAGTGTATTAAAAACTTAAATACTATACTTCAACCTCTTGTGCTTGCTATTAATCAATTATCAAGCAACTCCGCAACATTATTGGAATCCGAAGCAACTTATAAGTTTTTGTATAAGAATTTAAGTAAGAATGCCGACCCTACGTCACAGAAGTTGTGCACGAGTCTAATGCGCAGATTGGAAGAACGAAGAATAAAAGTTGTTAACAGTTTAACTTTGTACTTAAGTTCTGGCCGATATCCAACAAATCAAAATATATTGTCTTATTCAAGTAAACCAGAAGTAAACGAATTTGCAAATGATTTATATTCACGTTTATTTCCCGACGAATCTCCGAATCAATCTAATATAAGTGAAGAAGGAGATACTGACAATAATACAAGCTTGGAAGGAGGAAATGATAATTTAATAATTGATTTATCGAACACTATAAGAAATCTTCAGAAACCAATATTAACTAATAACATAAGTCAAAATACTTTATTTGAAGATTTGCTTATTTTAGAAAAATGTAAAAAACGAACTGATAAACTTGATAAGCTATATAACGCACTGCTTACTATTAGTCCAATATCCACTTACTGTGAACGGGTTTTCTCGTCATCAAGTTTTATAAAAACGAAACAGAAAAATAGGTTGAAATCCAAACATTTTAATTATATTGTTTTTCTTCGGCATTATTACCGCAATCACAGCCAATGAATTTAATTTTATATCGTTTTTTTTTTTTTTGTATTATTACTACAATCACAGCCACTGAATTTAAGTTTTCTCTTTTAATAAAACGTTGAAGTATTTTTTTTTGTCTCTTATACTATATAATCGTTTTTTTCTACTTTTAAGAAAAACCGGTTGGACCGGTTATGCCGTTTATTTATTTTTCAAAACACCGTCCACCGGTTTTAATAAATTGTCCGGTTTTTTAGAACCGAGAAAAACCGACATTCAAAACCGGTTTTTTGATCACTCTAATACAAATGCTTAAACTTATTATGGCCTGTACCATAGTAGTGTTCTTTCTCCTATAGGCCATTTTCCAAATTAATGAACCCACATTTAGGCGTAAAAGGTTCAGCAAAACGAAGACTTATTTTAGTGCAAGTTTTAAGCATTTTTTGCAATTTGTATAGTTTTGATATTGGTGTGTAATAAGGTTCCTAACCATTGGGGATACTCTAATTTCGACCTAGAACGGAGGTATAAAAAATCTTTCGTATATACGGGCTACGGAAACCCTTGCTATTCCTGTTATTAAAAGAAAGAGTAGAATATGCCTTCGGCAAGATATAATCAATATGGGATATGAAATTTGGCTTACTATCAAACTAAATGCCAAAATCTAAAATCCTATCAACCCTGCAGAAAGGCTGTATAAAATTCATTGTCTAGAAGGTTCACGAATATTTCCATAATAATAAGGAACACTTATCAACACTCAGCGGCATATAAAAAGGAGGTCCCTTGTCATTGAGCTTAACATGGAATCGGGCAGCACTCAGTGATAAGAGAGAAGTTCATCAATGTGGTATCACAATGGACTGAATAGTCTAACTGAGCCTGATACATCGGGCTGCCAACTAACCTAACCTAACACTCTGCGGCAGATTTTTATCCCTACTCCAAACAATATGGGAATTTAGACATTTTGAAGCAGGACAATGTCTTTTTCTATTCTTCTTACAATGTCAACTTTTCGACTTTTTAGTTAAAAGTGTATTAACCGAGTTTGAAGCTTGCAAAACCTCTAGTATGTCACTAACCTGTACAATATCAGACAAATAGGTTCAGAGTTGTATATAGCTCCACTATATATATATGGTTCGATTTGCACACTCAATTTTTTCGTACACATTAATTTGGTATAATATCCGCTCGGCCTGAGACTAAAGTTTACTTCCCAAATTTATTTTAATAATACCCTTCAAATACTTAGGTTTACTAATCGCAAACGTGTGGTTTGGGCTATGATATAGTCCGACCCGCCCTACTTACTGCTAACTATACTCACTGGTGTCATTTGTAATTTACGAGTATCACTCTTTCCAATTGACCCCTCCTAATATTCATACTATTCTATAAATTTTTAATTATATGCTCACATAGACATGCACGTCTTAACAGAGGCATTCAAGCATGCTGACATGTCAAAAACTACTTAGTTCAACCAAAAATAAGATTTCCGCCTTCACTAAGTGACATGGCTGTGAACTTTCTCTTTTTGGCACAGAGAATGTATGGGTCCTAAGTTTGTCAACAAGGAAATGAATTTCGTACACGTACACACCTACAAGCATTAAACCTTTAGATGCGATCATATTTACTGTGTGGAAGTGTGCTATGCTGATATGTGTGTCTATGTGTGTGTATGTTTGTGTGAGTTAACAAAATGTTGACTTGTGTTCTACTGTGAAAATCCAAACAAAAGTCAAACTTATTAGAAAGTTAGCTGAGTGTAAAGCTTAGCATAGATTATCTGCATGAGAAAGCAAATGTATGAGTAACACATTACCCACAAGTATACATGCATGTACACACACACACACCCCAACATTGCTTATAACACGTACGCATATTGTATCTATGGTAAGTTTGGTATGTTCACAAAACCCTTTCCCAGGATTTTAGAGATGTTTCTTTTCTAGTTCCACTATATATGAGTGAATAGACGCATCTGTGAACTAGATTTCTGGGGAGGTCGGTATGCCACATAGTGTTAGTGTGCATTTTTCTCAAAACACTCATACACACGCATTTGCTTGTACATATACTTTTATGGAGCACAACTTAAGTCATTGATGGGTGACATGTTGCATGTTCTTAATAGAAATTCCTTTTTTTTTTTAGATGGCTATATGTCTATGTGACATATATACGTATAATTGAGCATATGTATGTGCGTGTATTTGTTATTTACTTAAGGTCTTTATTTAGACATGTATAATATGATATTTAGTTATTCTACGTATTTTTTTCTATTTGCAAAACGAACCCCAACTTTTTTAATTTTCTCCTCCATAAACAAGAAGAAGATGCAGACCTGTCTTTTAGAAGAGTATATAGGTGACAGGTATTTACAGTAGATGCTATAGTAATGGAATTTCTCTGAAAAAACAGTGAACCCACCAGGAAAGAAATTTGTGGTTAACTAATTGTAGAAATTTTTAACTAAAATATTATTTCGAAAATTTTCCCTACGGGAAATTGGTGCACATTAATACTGACGGACATATCACAGGACTGGTACCGGTGCTCCAGTTTGTGGCAAATTTTAAATAGTCATAATTTATTGATTTCCATACTCGCTTGAAATTAAAATCTTATTGGATATATACATTTAGTGAAATAGGATTATAAGAATAATCTATTGTTCAACATAGTTCGAAAGTTTATCACTTCTAATGCGATTCGTGCAAAAAAGGAAACAGACTCTCAATAGTTTGTCCTAGACTGGTTCATGAGTACCTGTTTATGGAGTGCTACTACTAAAATATGCCAGGACGTGTCATTTGGAATGACGTATCCTAAAGTGCAAATTTACCCCGTCAATGACAAACCCATGTGAAAGTGACCGGTCCCTTCCATACGTTTTGACCAGAACTGGGACTGGTCCATACACACCAGGGACTAGCCCTGTACCGGCCCTGTGGATGATCCCTTTCCCGTAGGGATATTAGACATATTTTGTTCGTATATTAAAGAAAATTTCGTAGCCTGCAAGAGAAAAGTAGAAGGAAAAAATTAGTGTTCAAATTTTGATTTTTCAAAATTTTATTTATATATTGTATATATTTATATATTATTTTTATATTGGAATGCAATTTTGTATAGAAATAAATTGTTGACAAAATTTTCTATAAGAATAAAATTTTTCCTATAGAATAAAAAGGGGACAACATTTTCTATGGAAGTAAATTTTTGACAAAATTTTCTATAGAAATAAATTGTGGATACAATTTCTACAGAAATAAAATTTTGACAAAATTTTCTGTAGAAATAAATTGTTGAAAAAAATTTCTATGGAAATAAAATGTTGACAAAATTTTCTATAGAAATAAAATTTTGACAAAATTTACTATAGAAATAAAATTTTGGCAAAATTTTCTATAGAATCAAAATTTTGAGTTTACTTGCCAAAAATAGTAGCAGAAATATATTGTGGATACAATTTCTACAGAAATAAAAATTTGACAAAATTTTCTATACAAATAAATTGTTGAAAAATTTTCTATGGAAATAAAATTTTGACAAAATTCTCTATAGAAATACAATTTTGACAAAATTTTCTATAGAAATAAAATTTTGAGTTTACTTGCCAAAAATAGTGGCAGAAATAAATTGTGGATACAATTTCTACAGAAATAAAATTTTGACAAAATTTTCTATGGAATAAATTGTTGAAAAAAAAATCTATGGAAATAAAATTTTGGCAAAATTTTCTATAGAAATAAATTGTGGATACAGTTTCTACAGAAATAAAATTTTGACAAAATTTTCTCTAGAAATAAATTGTTGAAACAATTTTCTACAGAAATAAATTGTTGAAAAAAAAATTCTATGGAAATAAAATTTTGGCAAAATTTTCTATAGAAATAAAATTTTGGCAAATTTTCTATATAAATAAAATTTTGAGTTTACTTGCCAAAAATAGTGGCAGAAATAAATTGTGGATACAATTTCTACAGAAATTAAATTTTGACAAAATTTTCTATAGAAATAAATTGTTGAAAAAAATTTCTATGGAAATAAAATTTTGCAAAATTTTCTATAGAAATAAAATTTTGGCAAAAATTTTTATAAAAATAAAATTTTGGCAAATTTTTCTATAGAAATAAAATTTTGAGTTTACTTGCCAAAAATAGTGGCAGAAATAAATTGTGGATACAATTTCTACAGAAATAAAATTTTGACAAAATTTTCTATAGAAATAAATTTAAAAAAAAAAATTTTCTGTGGAAATAAAATTTTGGCAAAATTTTCTATAGAAATAACATTTTGACAAAATTTACTATAGAAATAAAATTTTGGCAAAATTTTCTATAGAAATAAAATTTTTGAGTTTACTGGCCAAAAATAGTGGCAGAAATAAATTGTGGATACAATTTCTACAGAAATAAATTTTTGACAAAATTTTCTATAGAAATAAATTGTTGAAAAAAAATTTCTATGGAAACAAATATTAAACCATATATGAATGAACCTTTTAAATACGTATACTTTTTGTTTTTAATATTGTATAAATAATTGGCCAACTAGTCCCATTAATGCCTTATGGCGCGGGACAGACTTGTATTGTATTAAAGTTGAATTGTTGAATAAAATAATAATAATAAAAAAAAAATTAAATTTTGGCAAAATTTTCTATAGAAATAAAATTTTGACAAAATTTACTATAGAAATAAAATTTTGGCAAAGTTTTCTATAAAAATAAAATTTTGAGTTTACATGCCACAAATAGTGGCAGAAATAAATTGTGGATACAATTTCTACAGAAATAAAATTTTGACAAAATTTTGTATAGAAACAAATTGTTGAATAAATTTTCTATGGAAATAAAATGTTGGCAAAATTTTCTATAGAAATACAATTTTGACAAAATTTATTATAGAAATAAAATTTTGACAAAATTTTCTATAGAAATAAAATTTTGAGTTTACTTGCCAAAAATGGTGGCAGAAATAAATTGTGGATACAATTTCTACAGAAATAAAATTTTGACAAAATTTTCTATAGAAATAAATTATTGGACAAAATTTGCTATGGAAATTAAATTTTGACAAAATTTATTATAGAAATAAAATTTTGGCAAAATTTTCTATAGAAATAAAATTTTGACAAAATTTTCTATAGAAATAAATTGTTCAAAAAAAATTCTTATGGAAATAAAATTTTGGCAAAATTTTCTATAGAAATAAAATTTTGAGTTTACTTGCCAAAGATAGTAGAAGTTAAATGTTGACAAAATTTTCTATAGAAATAAATTGTTGAAAAAAATTTTCGATGGAAATAAAATTTTGGCAAAATTTTCGATAGAAATAACATTTTGACAAAATTTACTATAGAAATAAAATTTTGGCAAAATTTTCTATAGAAATAAAATTTTGGCAAATTTTCTATAGAAATAAAATTTTGAGTTTACTTGCCAAAGATAGTGGCAGAAATATTTTGTGGATACAATTTCTACGGAAATAAAAATTTGACAAAATTTTCTATAGAAATAAATTGTTGAAAAAAAAATTTCTACAGAAATAAAATTTTGGCAAAATTTTCTATAGAAATACAATTTTGACATAATTTATTATAGAAATAAAATTTTGACAACATTTGTATAGAAATAAAATTTTGAGTTTACTTGCCAAAAATAGTGGCAGAAATAAATTGTAGATACAATTTCTAATTCTAAAATTTAAATAAATTTAATTTAGTTTAAAAATGAAAAAATATTGCACTTTACTCTGTCGCATTACATATCAGTAATCGAAGTAAACATTTTTCACGACAATTTAAAACACTTTTTTCACACCATCACAATTTAAGTCATAATTTTACAATAGGTTGAATAAATCATTTACTCTTCATCTGCAGATCCCATTTAAGAATCGAGTTTAATTTCGTCCTACTTTTCATAGTATCTTAACATTACAAGCATAAAAAATTTCCATTATACTCGATGTTAGCGTAAGATCCATTGAAAACTGTTAAGATAAATGAACTTTGCCTATTTTTGTTCTATTTTCTTCACATTTAGATACGAACGTGAACGTGTTTTTATTATTTTATATGAAATGTATATTTAATTTTGTCCTCTCTTGTAGACATTCTACATTAAAAAGTTTGCTCCCACTTTACCTTCTTCTTATATTCAGACCATTGGGTCATGTATAGCCTAGATTGCATTTGAAAAATATAACGTGGTTTCAAACGTTACACGTACTCGTATGTAGTTCAGATTCCAGTGTATTTCAAAAACTTTTTAATAACAATATCATGTTCTAGTCGCATATGCCTGTGATAAAAGAAATGGGGAAAAATTTTATACACATGCACAAATGCCTACTCATCGTAGGTATTTACAACGAGATTCAATTCAATTTGTGGGGGTGTGTGTGTGAGTGAAGCTAGGTTCCTTTTGTAAAACTTTTTCTTGGAGAGTTCATATAATTTGTTCTAAGTTTTATTAAAATTATTCATGCCGGTAAAAGTTTTTTGAACAGAAATCCAAAATTTTTTTCAAGATCTTCTACAAAATTTTCAATCTTGCCCCAAAAAAAGTCAAATTTTAGAAAACTTTTTTGCAGAAGCCCAAAATGTGTTTCAAAACTGTCAATATTATATTAAAAAACTTTAAATATGAAAAATGACCAACTTACGAGTCCTAACTGCGTTTCATTTTCCAGTGAAACCACTTAGAGAAGCTTGGAAACACTCAGTATTGTCACTATTAGGGAGAGGGCATAATCCACCGCTGAAAAACTTTGTTATATTCGGTTGAAGCAGGGATTGAACTCAAGACCCTTTGTATGCAAAGCGGAGATGTGAATCATTGCACCATGGTAAATCATAATTTTAATTCCATCTACGGAATCTTTTCAAGTAAGTTGCATCAGCTTTTGCCAATGTCCAGAATTTATTTCTAGAACGCTTAGCAAAATTTTCAGTTTTCTCCAAAAAAGTAAAATTCAAAAAAATAGCCAACTTACAATTTTGATTTATTTTAGGTATTTTCACCTTTCCATATCAATGGCGTGAAATTTTGCAGAATGTCACAATTTGTTTCTAGAGCAAAATTGTCAAATTTGACCCAAACAATTCAAATTATAAAATTGGATCAATAGGCCAAAAAGTAGACATGATCATGTCAACACACGCAAAATTTTCATTAATTTTACGCAAATTCAACTTTCAGTTTAGTAGTGTTAGAATTCATTCTCATTAAAGTGTAATTTTAATTTGTTTTTTACGCCCTTTATTCTTTCCACAAACCAGAGGAATAGGCTTTGAAAAAGTCAAAAATCCCTAAAAAATCAAATATGAAAAATTACCAAAATACGAAAATGTCTGATACGTCCATGCGAGGGTAGCCTTTTATGTGGCCTCAACAACAGTGTATCAATGAACTTCACGGACCAGTGTATATCGATGGATTTTTGTGAAGGTCGTCCAAAATCATATGTTACTCCGGAAACCATTGATGCTGTGCGCCAATTTATATTGCATGTGACCTATCGTAAAGTTGAGACAACATTATTTATTAGTGGGACCAGCATATAGTCAATATTGCAGCAATATTTGACCGTCCAAAAAATTGTTCGTGTAGAATTCTACACAATTTGTCAATCGCTTAAAAAAAAGCTCAGGTCGATTGGTCGAAAGAAATACTCCAAAAACATGATCACGGTGCTTCAAAAAACATCTATGACATCGTGATAGGAGATGAGTAGTGGATTTACGCGTATAAACCAATGTTGCCCCAGTTGGTAGAAATCTACAAAAAATTTTAGATTTTTTACTGTTTGGTAGACTGGTAAAATTTTTTATGTTTTGGTAAATTTTACAAAATATTCCTCTCCACCTAAGAGGTACTTCACAAATTATCTATAAAAATACAATTTTGACAAAATTTTCTATAGGATAAAATTTCGACAATATTTTTTCTACACCAAAAGAAAAAATACTGTCCTACGGGACAGAAAGTTTATACAAACGGAATTGTCCTTTGTTAACAAGTATTTTCTTTAAGAACAAATAAACACGAATTTATGAAAACCGTTGCCTTGAGCGTTTTGCGTTTTCCTTTAAAGAAAAATTTTCAACGTTAAAAGAAAAATGTTTTTGTCTAAAATTTCGTTCCTCAGGAAATAAAACTTTCAGTGTAGGAATAAAATTTTGACAACATTTTCTCTAGGAATAAAATGTTGACAAAATTTTCTCTTGAAATACAAATTTTTTCTATAGAAATCGAAAAAATGCAAAATAAAATTTTTTATTTGGTTGTTTTTGGTATAATTTTCTTCAAATTTTGGTAGTTTATTATTGAAATGGCAACCGTGGTATGAACTCGGAAGTAAACAGCAGTCACATGTATAGGTGTTTTCAGATGAACCAAATACTACAAAAGTTTGCTGCGTACGAAGCACTTCAAGGAAATGATAGCCTGTTTTGTTTTTTTTGTTTTTTTGACAAAAAACTGGACTTGAAGTGCAATTCTACCACTAGAACAACGCATATTATTTAACTCCATTTGTTTGCCAGTTGTCTTCTTAGAATTAGGAAAACCAACCGCCCAAGAAGTATCACTCTTCAACACTACAATGCGAACTTTCACACATCGTCTCAAAAACCTTCAGTTTTGTGACCTCGATTTTATGGGTCATTCTCCACACCCGATTTGGCACCAAATGACTTCTTTTTATTAAAAAATATAAAATGAGAGGTCAATGTTTTCCAACACCTGCAGAAACGTTTGATATCTTCAGAATACATGTTTTGGAGTTATCTCAGAGTCAGAGTTGCAAATGTACTTTGACAATTTGTCCAAACGCATGCAAAAGTGTATAGATGGGGAACATTTTGAAAAACAAAATAATTTCGATTTTCGATGGTTACTGTTTTTGTTCTCTAATCCCGAAATAGAATTGAAAACCCTCGTGTACATAAAATTTCGTTTATTCAACGTAGTTTCACCTATCCAAATCAGGGGCGTTATTCAAAATTTGTTTCTAGAACTTTTGCAAGATTGAGAGTGTACATCCAAAAAACTCCAATTTTCAAAATTATCTAATTGCGAAAAATTGACAGGCTTATGCCCCACCAGTCGATGGCATGAGCTTTAGCAGAAGTCCATTTTTTTTTGTTTTTAGAATTTTTGCAAAATTATGAATTTTCACATAAAAAAAGCTTTAACAAATATATGTACACGCAAAGAAAAAAGACGTTTGGAAAACGTGTACCGAAAACGTTTTTTTTTTGTTAGAGCTTTTTGAATTGCTTCGAAAATTTTAAACTTTTATCACCAAAAAAATTCGTTTGTTAAAAAATTTTTATTTTTTCAATAAAAAAGTTATTTTTGAAACAACAACACAGTCCATTTCGTTTATATCAAACACTGTTCTTTTCTGACTTTAGGTCTTTAATAAGGCACATTTTACAGTTCAAAATTTAATATACTACAATGTAATGTTGAAATTTTTTTCGGAATCTTCCGAACATATCTGGAATATATGTAAAAAAAACAAAAAAAAACTTTGGTCGAAGCAGGGATCGAACCCACGACCCTTGGCATGCAAGTCGGACGTAGCAGCCACTGCTCCACGGTGCCAAACTAAATGTTTGTTTCTGTTAAATAAACTTTGTTTATTCGGGTCGTGGGAGCCGCAAGCTATGCTATATAAATATAACTTATATGGATATTTATCTATTGATGACCTTAACGAAAGGTAAAAAAATTTTTAAAAATTTATAAAATCGTATAATTTCTTCTACATTGTTGGTATTACAGGAAAAGGTGTTAGAACTAAAAACCTCGTGGATGTGAGAAATATGTGAGGGAAAATGCAATTAGCAAGAAAACAACGTTTTTTTTTTGAGTTTGTCTTTATGAAATTGTTTTTACATCCTGGAAAAGAATAAACTTTTATCACAATAAGTATATACTTTTCTTCCAAATACACTTCCTTACAGCGAAAAGCAAATGAGAAACGAACTTTGTTTGTCTAAAATTTCGTTTGGGAGGAAAGAATTATTTCTTTGCATGTACACGGATGAAAAAGACTGTTTTTCATATGTTTGGCTATAAGCATTATATGTTTGGAACACACATTTTTAAACACAATATTTTTGAGTGCAAGCATATAATGTTCATAAACTAGCATAACATGTTTGGGACATACATGTTAATATGTTAGAACATATTATGTTTGGGACATAAAATGTTTGTAAAGATAATATGCTTGGATGCAAACATATATTAATTTAGAAATAGCCTATAAACATATATGTGTTTAGTAGCTTGGAGCGCTATTTAACAGGGAGCGATATTGAACTAAGTTGGTGGTTGTTGCTTGTTTTTACAAAATTAACATTTTATTTTTCCTTGGGCAATTGATCAGCTACTTCTTTGATCCTTACAAACTGTGTGGTCCGCTGTTCGAATCCCCGTCCGGCAAAAGGTAAATTTAAAATAAAAAAAATCATAAAATTGAAAAATTTCTTCTACAATGTTTGTATTACAGAAAAAGGTGCTAAGAACTAAAAAATCTCGTGGAAGTGAGAAAGATGTGGGGGAATATACAATTAGGCAGAAACAAAATTTTGAGCATTCAGGTCGAAAACCTATGTTGTTAGCACCTATATTACCTGTTTATTTTCATAATTCATTATGATTGTAAATATATAAATAAATAAATAAAATTTTGAGCACAATATTGTTTGGGAGAATTTTTTTTAAGAATATAATATTTTTGGGTGCAAAATGCTTCCAAAGATATTATATGGTCACATAATAACATATTGTTTTTTGGAAGACAACATTATTGAATTTGGATGCAAAAATACAAAATGTTTGGAACTTAGACTACCCAAACATATATTGTTTAGACCAATATGCTTTCAAACATATTATATATTGGAAGAGATCAAACATATAAATGTTTGGGCAATACCCAAAAATGTATATGCTTGAAGCAAAATATGTTTGGGAGTATATGTTACAAAAGCGATTTTTTGTGAGGGTGTATATATACCCAAAATTTTCATATTCTAAAAATCGCCGAAATGACGGTAAACTATTTCTGGCATAAAGTGCCAGTATCTATAGCCTAACAAGATACAATTAACTTTGCGAATAGTTATGTCGGATTTAGTTTTTTACTATTTATTTTCAGTGTGGAGTCTAATCTAGCAGCTTCGACCTGCTTTTTATTATTATTATTTTTTATTTTTAATATAAAACCATGATTCTAAAAAAAATCCAAAATGTCTTCAAACATAACAATATCGAAGATTATATTCTCTCTTAACGCTTTATCATATGACCTTAATATCTGTTCATGTAACCGAAATAGCGTATGAATTTAATTATTATATAGCTCCCATAAAAAAAAACCGAATACCAAGACATGTTCGTGTATTTTTATAAAGATACATGAACATGAACCAAAACCGGGGGAAAAAATTAAAAGGACCACACAAAAGCTTATACAACTCATTTCTTACTCGCAACATAACTCAGCTCAGTACAGCTCATCTGGTTGGTTGGTTGGTGGTAATTGTGATGGCTGAAGTAAAAATGACCGCAACATGTACCGAGTGATGCCCTCCCCTCTAACACCAAGAGAGGGTAGAGACGAGAACAATCAACCAAACAACCAACAAGGCAATATAAAAATTTCGAACAATATATCTCCCCTATGTGTCGGTTGTCTCAGAGTGGTGAATATACACAAATTCACACACACACACATACGCACGTACACATTCAAAACCTACTCAAGAGAATATCCCATAAACATATCAACAAAAACCAATCTGCCATAGATGAGCATTATGTGTACATGTAATGGGTGACCGAATCGGTAGTAGTAGTGATGCAACATCTGTATCATGTATTGTATAAACCTATGTGTATGCGTGTGTGTGTCTGAGAGAGAGAGAATGAGTTAAGCTATGCATTTGAATATATGAATGTGTATGTTTGAATTTTTATATCGGACATGGCAATGGAAATGTTAATGAAAACCCAAGAAATGTGGTTTCTCTTCATGTGCCACTATCACCGCTGCATGTTTATCCAAGCCGTGGTTGCAATAATAACACATCGGACCCATGAACACTGGGCTGAAATAACAATGCCTCCCCGTAATGGCTTCCCTATGTCTCTCTTCACAATTGGTAAACAATGCAGGTTAATTATTCGCATATATTCATTTAAAGATGGTTTGGCCAGATGGTTTGCAATGGCATTACTTCAATATGATCTCTCAATGGTAAACCAGGAAAAAAGTAAATTAATTATTTTATTCACGCCTATAATGAGGGATTTTTGTTACTTAAAAAAATTAATTCGATTAAAATTACCATTGCCATTTAGTTCGGCAATCAAGTATTATAAAATTTGGGAAAATTACTGAATCCCGTTCAGAAATTATTAATCGTACTTAAATTCAGATTCAGACTAACCAAAGGGATTGCTTGCATAAAAATGTCCGCCGTTATCGCTGATGTTCGTTCGCTCAAAATAAATGCCGAATATTATGGGAAAAATGATTTAAGGGCAGTATTGAAGTCTTGAAAAGACAAACGATTCGGTGTGCAGCACATTGGCGCGTTATCAGCTACGGCTACACTGCTAATGCGTTTTCATTAGGTGGGTTGTGGTTTCTCAGGGTGGGCTCCTGAGTCGATATAACCATGTCCGTCTGTCTGTCCGTGAACACATTTTTGTAATCAAAGTCTAGGTCGCAGTTTTAGTCCAATCGACTTCAAATTTGGCAGAAGTATGTGCTTTGGCTGAGAACAGATCCCTATTGATTTTGGAAGACATCGGTTCAGATTTAGATATAGCTCCCATATATATATTACTTATATGGCACCAGAAGCCAGAGTTTTACCCTAATTGGCTTAAAATTTTGCACAAGAAGAACAATTAGTACTATAGTCAAGTGTGCCAAATTTCATTGAAATCGGTTCAGATTTAGATATAGCTCCCGTATATATCTTTCGCCCGATATGCACTAATACGGTCCCAGAAGCCAGAGTTTTACCCCAATTAGGTTGAAATTTTGTACAGGGAGTAGAATTAGCAGTGTAGTCAAGTGTGCAAAATTTTATTGAAAGCGGCTCAGATATAGATATAGCTCCCATATATATCGTTCGCCGATTTACACTCATATGACCACAGAGGCCAATCTTTAGCTCCGATTTAGTCGAAATTTTGCACTGGGAGTAGAATTAGCATTGTGGCTATGCGTGCCAAATTTGGTTGAAATCGGTTCAGATTTAGATATATCCCCCATATATAGCTTTCGCCCGATTTACACTCATATGACCACAGAGATCATTTTTTTTGCTCCGATTTAGTTGAAATTTTGCACAGGGAGTAGAATTAGCATTGTGGCTATGCGTGCCAAATTTGGTTGAAATCGGTTCAGATTTAGATATATCCCCCATATATAGCTTTCGCCCGATTTACACTCATATGACCACAGAGGCAAATTTTTAACTCCGATTTAGTTTAAATTTTGCACAGGGAGTAGAATTAGCATTGTAGCTATGCGTGCCAAATTTGGTTGAAATCGGTTCAGATTTAGATATAGCTCCCATATATAGCTTTCGTCCGATTTACACTCATATGACCACAGAGACCATTCTTTTACTCCGATTAAATTGAAATTTTGCACAGGGAGTAG
This sequence comes from Haematobia irritans, assembly GCF_050003625.1. Taxonomy (NCBI): domain Eukaryota; kingdom Metazoa; phylum Arthropoda; class Insecta; order Diptera; family Muscidae; genus Haematobia; species Haematobia irritans. Next base: position 168,242,210 of record NC_134401.1, on the reverse strand, counting down.
AATAAGCATTGTAGCAATGCGTGCCAAATTTGGTTGAAATCGGTTCAGATTTAGATATAGCTCCCATATATATGTTTTTCTGATTTCGACAAACATGGTCAAAATACCAACATTTTCCTTGTAAAATCGCCACTGTTTAGTCGAAAAGATGTAAAAATGACTCTAATTTTGCTAAACTTATAATACATATATATCGAGCGATAAATCATAAATAAACTTTTGCGAAGTTTCCTTAAAATTGCTTCAGATTTAAATGTTTCCCATATTTTTTTACTAACATTGTGTTCCACCCTTGTGCATTAGCTGACTTAAATTTTGAGTCTGTAGATTTTGTAGAAGTCTATCAAATTCTGTCCAGATCGAGTGATATTTAAATGTATGTATTTGGGACAAACCTTTATATATAGCCCCCAACGGACGGATATGATATAATATCGAAAATTTGGATCTACAAAGTGGTGCAGGGTATAATATAGTCGGCCCCGCCCGACTTTAGACTTTCCTTACTTGTTTTTATTGATTCAATTCATGTAGACTTCAAATCGCAATTAATTTTTTAATTGAAATCGTAAGTATTTCCAATTAATTTCTTAATTGATTTTGTGTTTTTAGTTTTATTCCAAAATTGATTTTTTGAAATAAAATTTTATATAAAAATTTAAATAAATTATCCTGACGTTCCCAGCAGCATAGCGCATAAATACAATATCATCGCTGTATGCTAGCTTCGTATAAAAGGAAATAAAACTTCATTTTCTATGACTATCGGAAATAATACAAGATGGTAGTAAAAAACAAAAAAAGGGGAAATCATCAAAACTGCCAAAGTAGAAAATTGTTGAGGTAGTTCACAGTAATTGTTCCTTTTAGCAATACAATATAAAAGATTCTCTTTTTTCGCCATAGTCTGTTTCCTTTATTCATCCCATTTTCCTCGGTAAACGCTTGGGCAATTTCATGAGAAAAACACAGCAGTCATTCCTAAAAGGCAAACGCCTTAGATGCTAAAAAATTGAGAAGCCAAAATAGCAACTAATCGAATTTTCCATTCTGTTTATTGATTTTTTCTTTTTGTTTTTTTTTCATTTCGTTTACTTCCTTCTTGTCCATTTTTTTATAATACTTAAAAGTTTCCAATTTTTTTTTTGGTGTGTGGTATACCATAGCCACAAGTACAACAATGGTCACAAATAAATAAATAACAAAAAAAAATTAAAATTGTGCTGGAAAATATCTTGGCTAACCAAGTAAACAGACCACAAAAAGATTTTTTTTCAAACATTTCAGTTTCTTCGTTACAATTTTGTTTTCGAATTCGAATGTATGTCAGTGTGTTTGTGTGTATAGCAAGTGCTATTTTTAAGTACGGTTGAGAGTTGTTATGTGGGCTACCATTCACTTGCTTAAAAGATTATAAAGCAGGGGATATGTGGTTTAACTTGCAATGGTGGGAGATTGTCCATATAAAAATTTTGATGTTTTTTAATGGATTTTCAAAATTTTTGGGACTGATCTAGAATTAACCTCCTTTTCACTCTAGGACCCTTAGTTTAGAAAATATGAGCCAAAGCAATTTTTCCTATAAAAATTTTAATTTTTTTTTGTGGATTTGAATAGAATTTTAAATTTTCTGGGCACAATCACGTATTAACCTCCTTTTCGCTCTAGGACACTTAGTTTAGAAAATATGAGTAAAAGATCGTTTTTCGTATAAAATTTTTATTTTTTTGGTATTTGAATAGAATTTTAAAATTGTTGGCAGTGATCACGAATTAACCTCCTTTTGGTTCTAGTACGCTTATTTAAGGAGATATGAGCATACGAAATTTTTCATATACAAATTTTTGATTTTTTGGAATTTGGATGGAATTTATTTTTTTTGAAGGGTGATCACGAATAAGGCTTCTTTTCGCTCTAAGACACATAGTTAGGAGATATGAGCAAAAGAAGAAATGGGGGTGATCATGAATTAACCTTCTTTTCGCTCTAGGACGTTCAGTTTGTGGTTGATGTTATTTCAATTATTTTTTAATTTAAAATACAATAATCACGAAAATGATAATAAGAACCAAAGAATAAAATAGTCATAGTAACTATATACTGCGGAAAGTTCTAGCAGGCCGAATCTTATTTACCCTTCACCATGGATTCCGTACAAAGTTCCACAATTGAATTATTTTGTTTGTGATACCAAATGCCGATGGAAAGGCATCTTAAAACTTCTTAACATTGCTTTCTAAATTTTAATATGGTAATATGGAGTCGAAGTGAGCGTGAACATCGCTAAGTGGTCGAAAAAATTTCACCACGGCCCTGAACATATAAAATTTATGGGCTCTGAGACTAATGTGTTACATCGACGTTCAAATAGAATGACAAATTTTTAATTTTTGTAAATTGTATTTATTGAGTCTTTTTTTACGTAAATGATACCAACAAAAGTTTGTATACTTCCATCCTATAAATTTACTTGTGCTTAAAGGCCACAAAGCCTGTCTAAACTATGTATGATGCCTCCAATACCACTCACACACAAATGCCAATAAATGTTATAAATTCTACTACAACAATGATACAACCACAAATACTAGCGAAATAAAAGCAAAAGCGACGACTTTTGGTGCAGACTTTTAGGCGTCATTTTAGTTTTTTTATAGCTTTATTGGTAAATTAAGAAAAATTATGTCCACACAAAACTGAGGGTGACATTCAAGATTTGTCCCCCATAGATTTAAACTTAAGTATTGGAAATTTAATATGTTTGTCGAAAATGTTTCAATATTTGAGAAGAGAAATCTTAAAAAAAAATGTTGTGTTGTTTTTTTTTTTTTCTTTTGAACCATTTGAATTATTCAAGACATTTGGCGAACGCTTCTTAAAGTTTTTTGTCATTTTTCAAAATGGGTAATTGACTGAAAATTTTAAATTAATATTTTATGCGAAATGTCTGCTGCATGGTGAACTGAAATAGAATTTTAAACTTTGCCTTAAGACACAAAACTTTTTTTCTTTGTCGAAAGTTATATTTATAGCGAGAACGTTTATATTTAGAAATTTTTTTATTGCAGATATTTTATTTTTAATTTTTTTATTTGTGTAGAGATGATTGAACTAAAAATCTACACTACTTTATGGCCTGCTTATTAAAATAATATACAAAATTAAATTTACGACACAAATTTGGAATTTTACGTTGCTTCGTTAAAGTAGTATGTCTTTAAGCTAAAAAAAAAAATTCCTTAAACTAAAGAAACAAGTTATTGACTTAAAGAAATCTATCTCAAAATTAACTGAAATATTGAATCTGTATATGTAAGATAAAAATGCTTCAACTATAGATTTAAGACTTATTTTGGGGATTTTGTATCTTTGGTTTAAAGTTTTTTATTTTTGGAATTAAGAAAACCGTTTTTATTTCTAAGTATTTTTTTATGAATTGGGATTTAAACTGTTTCTACTAGGGTGTGCAAAACCGACACCGGTTAACCGATTAACCGGAATAAGTTACACAAAGTCGTGGGTTCGATTCCTGCTACGACCGAACACCAAAAAGTTTTTCAGCGGTGGATTATCCCACCTCAGTAATGCTGGTGACATTTCCGAGGGTTTCAAAGCTTCTCTAAGTGGTTTCACTCGAATGTGGAACGCCGTTCGGACTCGGCTATAAAAAGGAGGTCCCTTGTCATTGAGCTTAACATGGAATCGGGCAGCACTCAGTGATAAGAGAGAAGTTCACCACTGTGGTATCACAATGGACTGAATAGTCTAAGTGAGCCTGATACATCGGGCTGCCACCTAACCTAACCTAACCTAACCTAACCTACACCTAAAAATTTGCATTTTCGGTTAACCGCGAAAACCGGGTTTTGACCATCGGTTAACCGGTTTTCTGTATGTCAACGAAATTTCTTTCTATTTTTCATAAGTGGAACTTTGGTAGAGATATACTGAAGGTGAGAAACAAATGACTACCCTACGGGAAATTAGTGCCAATTGCCACTAATGGACCCATTACAGGACTGGTACTAGTGCTTCAGTTTTATCAACATTTTTAAATGTCATATAATTTATTGATTTTTATACTCACTTGAATCCACATTTTTACTACAATATAACTATCAGAATTATTTATTGTTCAACATATTCCTTTCTGGTGGTGATACGGATGAAAACAGGTTGCTAAAAGTTTGTCCCAGGCTGTTTCATGAGCACTTGTCTATGAGGTAGTTCTACTAAGTTGTTCCAGGACGTGTCCTTTGCGATGAGTCCAAGTCTTGTCCTAAAGTGTAAATTTTCCCAGCCAATAACAAACCCATGTTAAAGTTACTGGTCCATTTCATACGCTTGGACCAGAACTGTGACTGGTCCATACAAACCAGGGACTAACCCTGTACCAGTCCTGGGGTTGATCCATTTCCCGTAGGGTATTTACAACACAGTTTCACTAATTAAATGAAGAGATTTTATACAAACGATATTAAACTTATTTGTAAAGTCCTTTCTTTGAGCGCAAATAAACCCGAATTTATTAAAAGCTTTGTGACATTGTCTCTTGTTTTATTTGTTTGTAAAGGCAATGTTGTTTGTCTAAAATGTCGGTCCACAAAAAAAAGCGTAAAAAGAGCACCTTAACGGCATTAAATTTTCCTTCAATGTTCTATAAATTGTTCATTTTATTACAACGAATTTTTATTATACCCTCCATCATAGGATGGGGGTATATAACCTTGTCATTCCGTTTGTAACACATCGAAATATTGCTCTAAGGCCCCATAAAGTATATATATTCTGGGTCGTGGTGAAATTCTGAGTCGATCTAAGCATGTCCGTCCGTCCGTCCGCCCGTAGGTCGGATGGTATTGAAAACGGGCCATATCGGTCCACTTTTACGTCCCATATAAAGGGACCCTCAGATTTGGCTTGTGGAGCCTCTAACAGAAGCATATTTCAATCGATCCGGCTGAAATTTGGTATATGGTGTTGGTATATGGTCTCTAACAACCATGCAAAAATTGGTCCATATCGGTCCATAATTACATATAGCCCCCATATAAACCGATCCCCCGATTTGGCTTGCGGAGCCTCAAAGAGAAGAAAATTTCATCCGATCCGGCTGAAATTTGGTACATGATGTTGGTATATGGTCTCTAACAACCATGCAAAAATTGGTCCATATCGGTCCTTAATTATATATAGCCCCCATATAAACCGATCCCCAGATTTGGCTTGTGGAGCCTCTAAGAGAAGCATATTTCATCCGATCCGGCTGAAATTTGGTACATGGTGTTGGTATATGGTCTCTAACAATCATCAAAAAATTGGTCCACATCGGTCCATAATTATATATAGCCCCCATATAAACCGATCCCCAGATTTGGCTTGCGGAGCCTCAAAGAGAAGCAAATTTCATCCGATCCGGCTGAAATTTGGTACACGATGTTGGTATATGGTCTCTAACAACCATGCAAAAATTGGTCCACATCGGTCCATAATTATATATAGACCCCATATAAACCGATCTCCAGATTTGGCTTGTGAAGCCTCAAAGAGGTGCAAATTGCATCCGATCCGGCTGAAATTTGGTACATGGTATTGGTATATGGTCTCTAACAACCGTTCAAAAATTGGTCCACATCGGTCCATAATTATATATGGCGCCCGTATAAACCGATCCCCAGATTTGGGTTGCGGAGCCTCAAAGAGAAGCAAATTTCATCCGATGCGCCCGAAATTTGGTACATGATATTGGTATATGGTCTCTAACAACCATGCAAAAATTGGTCCACATCGGTACATAATTATATATAGCCCCCATATAAACCGGTCCCAAGATTTGGCTTGCGAAGTCTCCAAGAGAAGCAAATTTCATCCAATCCGATTGTAATTTGGAACATGGTGTTAGTATATGATCGTGCCAGAATTGGTCCATATCGGTCCATATAGCCCCCATATAAAACATTCTCCAGATTTGACGTCCGGAGCCTCTTGGAGGAGCAAAATTCATCCGATCCGGTTCAAATTAGGCACGTGGTGTTAGTATATGGTCGCTAACAACCATACCAAAATTGGTCCAATCACACAAAAATTGGTCCATATCGGTTCATAATCATGGTTGCCACTAGAGCCAAAAATAATCTACCAAAAGTTTATTTCTATAGAAAATTTTGTCAAAATTTTATTTCTATAGAAAATTTTGTCAAAATTTTGTTTCTATAGAAAATTTTGTTAAAATTTTATTCGGTTCATAATAAAATTATCATCATTGTCAAAATTTTATTTCTGTAGAAAATTTTGTCAAAATTTTATTTCTATAGAAAATTTTTCAAATTTTATTCGGTTCATAATCATGGTTGCCACTCGAGCCAAAAATAATCTACCAAGATTTTATTTCTATAGAAAAGTTTATTTCTATAGAAAATTTTGTTAAAATTTTATTTCTGTAGAAATTTTCCTCAAAATTTTCTTTCTATAGAAAATTTTGTCAACATTTTTATTTCTGTAGAAAATTTTGTGAAAATTTTATTTCTATAGAAAATTTTGTTAAAATTTTATTTCTGTAGAAAATTTTGTGAAAATTTTATGTCTACTTTGTCAAACTGAATTATATACGTATTGGATCGATCTTTTTTGATTTAATATATACCACGTATGGACTTACATACAATTTAGAAGATGGTGGTAGGAGGTTTTAAGATACCTTGCCATCGGCAAGCGTTATTATTAAGTAATTCGATTGTGGATGGCAGTGTTTAGATGAAGTTTCTACGCAATCCATGATGGAGGGTACATAAGCTTCGGCCTGGCCGAACTTACGGCCGTATATACTTGTTTATTTATTTTTTTTTTAATGAGTAATTAAAACTCATTTTCACTAATTTTTATAATTTTGGTTTTAACCTGTTTTGAGACAAATAAAAAACCGAAAACCCGTTTTAAAAAAAAATTGGAATTTTCCGTTTATTCGACTTTTCAAAAAAAAAAAAAAAAAAAAAAACTATTATTTGGACACCCTAGTTTGTACGTGAATAGTTTTATTAATTTATTGCAAAAAAGAGAATGAAAATTCAATAAATGAGATCTATAAGTTAATTTTAATTTTATTGATCCTGGTTTTAAAGCAACCCTAAAAAATGTCTTTGTTAATTTATCGAAAAAATTTAATTTTTAATTTTATTGCTAATTTTATTGATAATTTAATTTTATTAAGATTTACTTTAAAGAAGCCACATCTTTGGCTCGGAATCACTACACTGAAAAAACTATTTACGTGATATTAAAGAGTATGCAACCTCAATTTTAGGATGCGCAATTAACACACTATTAAGGACAAATTTCTTTAATATAATGAAATTTTAATTAAAAGAAAGTTTATAATCTTTGTCTCAAAAGTTTTTTTTTCGTTAAATTTAGGACACACATTTTGAAAATTTGGGTCCCTTCGTTTAAGTTGCATGTCTTTATATTAAGGCAAATTTTCCTTTAATTAAAGAAATATATTTTTGATTTAAGGAAATCGTCCTTAAATTAACTGAAATATTGAATCTTTAGATTTAAGATAAAAACGCTTCAAATATAGGCTAAGACTTATTTTGAGGATTTAGCATCTTTGGTTTAAAGTTTTTTTGAAATTGAGAAAATATTGTTTACTTCGAAGTATCCGTCATAATTTAAAACTGGCATTTGTTTGGACGTGAATAGCTTTATTAATATACCGGCAAAATAGAATGAAAATTCGATAAATGAGATCTGTATCTTAATTTTAATTTTATAGATCCTATATTTAAACCCAGATAGTACGCAAAAAATTTCCTTATTTTAAAGAACCCGCATCTTTGGCTCGGAATCAATACCAAAATCCTTAAAGGAAGGTCAAACTCTTTGGATCCAAGTAAACTTTTTTTGAGTGTACCAAAATCTTTAAAGGAAGGTCAAAATCCTTGGATCCTTTTTGAGTGCACTTCATTGAGGTTTGCACCTTGTCGATCGCCTTGAAATCTCTTGGATATATATTCATTCATATATATACAGCGTCAAAGGCTATGTACCGCGTAAGATTTATTGTTTTTTTTTTATAGCCACATTATAACATGATATTTAGTCAGAAAACGCATACATTCTCGTACTATCTATACCTCTCATGCTCATATCCTCGTAGATAGGTGTAAACATTTAGCATAACTATACTCATATGTTTACGAATTGGTACATATTCGCATGCCAAAACGTACAATTTCATATATTTCATTCATATTAAACGTTGCTATCATATTCGAATGGTGTTTTCCACACGATGGCACTAAGTCACTACCACCCAACAACACAAACACGCACACTCACCCAAATATGGTGTAAATGTGGTTGTTGTCATCTCATACATATGCAACAGCCAAACAAATAGCGTTTTATGTGTTTGTGAGACTATTTCATATTCTCTTATGACAAAAACATAGAACGCTGTTATGGTTTGCATATTCGCTAACATGTGTCCTATACCTTTGTTCTCTCTCGGTTTTATGATGTCTATGGGGGGCTTAGTGTCTGCGTGTGTGTTTGTGTGCAATATACACTAACAATGTGTAAAAGGATTTTTACGATTGCATAAATGTGACATGATTTCTAATGGCAACTATTTTTGCATAGCTCGATTTATTAATATTGTGCTGCCGTGTCTCCACAACTTGGTACGTGTAAATGTGTGTGTTAGCATCGTTAACGTTATCAATAAGTATTGTTACGTGTTAAAGTGTATACGATAGTATATGAGACGTTTCTCTTATATGAATACCACATACAATAAAAAAAAACAATACAGCCACAATTTTTTTGTGGCTAGCCTAAGAAATAAATCCTATCTATATGGGGGCTATACCAAAACATGGACCAATACTCAAAATTTTCGACTTACCTCTTAATGTTCCTCAAATAACTCTACAATTCCAATTTCATACAAATTGAGTAAAAACTACGAAATCTAAAATCTGGCGATCAGTCTATAAGGGGACTATACGTAGAAGTCTATAAGGGGGCTATACGTAGATAGATTGCGTAGAAACTTCTACAACAAATACTGTCATTCACAATCGAATTAAAGGGTGATACGGTCAAAATTTGGTCAAGGGAAAACGCGTGGAAATCGGTGAAATCGTTTATTTAAAAAATCAAATTAAATTTCTTTTTCAAGTTCAATTAGTATTAAATACAGGAAAAATATTCAGTTAGACTTTCGCTTTTCCAAATCCGAATTGCCGGGCCTCACGCTTGACACCTGCCATCAGATTTTGTACAGCCACCTTGTCCACCTTCTTCGCCGCAGAAAGCCAGTTTGCCTTGAACTGCTGCTCGTCCTTAGCAGTTTTTTGGTCTTCTTTAGGTTCCGCTTGACAATAGCCCAGTATTTCTCAATTGGGCGGAGCTCTGGCGTGTTGGGAGGGTTCTTGTCCTTGGGAACCACCTGTTGTGGGCGGCGTACCACTCCATGGCCTTTTTACCGTAATGGCAAGATGCCAAATCCGGCCAAAACAGTACGGAACAACCGTGTTTCTTCAGGAAAGGCAGCAGACGTTTATTCAAACACTCTTTCACGTAAATTTCTTGGTTGACAGTCCCGGAAGCTATGAAAATGCTGCTTTTCAAGCCACAGTTACAGATGGCTTGCCAAACCAGATATTTCTTTGCGAACTTTGACAGTTTTATGAGCTTGAAAATATCTGCTACCTTTCCCCTTCCTTTTGCCGTATAAAACTCCTGTCCCGGAAGCTGCTTGTAGTCGGCTTTGACGTAGGTTTCATCGTCCATTACCACGCAGTCAAACTTCGTTAGCATCGTCGTGTACAGCCTCCGGGATCGCGCTTTGGCCGTCGTATTTTGTTTATCATCGCGATTTGGAGTCATAAGTCATAAGTCGATAGTCCGGCATAAGTCGATAGTCCGGCATAAGTCGATAGTCCGGCTCGTTTTTTGGCTCGATGCACGGTTGTAGACGATACACCCAGCTTATTTGCGGCATCTCGGAGAGAGGTTAGAGTTTCGCTTGAAACTACCGGCAACTCTCTTTGTCGTCTCAGCGGCTTCCGCTTTTCGATTTCCCCCCGACCCAGACTTCCTGGCTGTGGACAAACGTTCCCGAAACACTTTAATTACATTTGTAACGGTTGATTTGGCAACTTTTAGAGATTTTGCCAGCTTTGCGTGCGAGTAGCTCGGAGTTTCGCGATGCGCGAGCAAAATTTTGATACGCTGCTCTTCTTGCTTGGACGGCATTTTGACAACTGAAGAGTGAATTCGAAAATAAAAATAGGAGCAACATTCTACACACACACACCTTCAAAATGAGGGGTGTTCAGGTTTTTTAAATACAAAATTGAAAGAAATACGTCAAGTTTATATTGACCAAATTTTGACCGTATCACTCTTTATATAGGGATTTAGTCTGCCTTTTTATACCCACCACCATAGAATGGTGACGGGGTATAATAAGTTTGTCATTCCGTTTGTAACGCATCGAAATATCGATTTCCGACTATATAAAGTATATATATTCTTGATCAGGGAGAAATTCTAAGACGATATAAGCATGTCCGTCTGTCTGGCTGTCTGTTGTAATCACGCTACAGCATTCAATAATGGAGCTATCGTCCTGAAATTTGGCACAGAATCGTCTTTTGTCTGCGCGCAGGTCAAGTTTGAAGATGGGCTATATCGGGCCATGTTTTGGTATAGCCCCCATATAAACCGACCTCCCGATTTTGGGTCTTTCGCATATAGAAACCGTAGTTTTCATCCAATTTGCGCGAAATTGAAAATCTAGAGGTATTTTGGAACCTTGAAGAGGTGTGCCAAAAAAATTTGCCTGAAATTGGAAATCTAGGTGTATTTTCGGGCCATAAAGAGGTGTGCCGAAAACGGTGAATATCGGTCCATATTTTAGTATAGGCCCCATAAGAACGATCTCCCGATTTAACTCCTTGGGTTTCTAGAGACCGTAGTTTTTATCCGATTTGCTTGAAATTGTAAATATTATGGTATTTTAGGCTCACCAAAACGTGTATCGGATTAAGTTTTTATCGGTACTTTTGGTAATGCCTCCATATAGACCGACTTCACTTCTTGAGGGTATAGAAGGCGCCCTGATCATGAAAATTGCTCAACTCAATGTAAAATTTCCAGATTTTACTTCTCGGGTGAAAATCTACAGATTTAAGATTTCAAATCAAGACGTTATTTTATAACTTTCTTGCACACTTACAAGAGATGTTAATGATTCCTCTAAAACTCAAACAAAAATGGTTCTTATAAATCCAGAATCTGATATAGTCCTCATAGGTGAAATTTTTAAATTTATCTTCGGGAAGTGTCCTCAAGCCCTCAAGCCCTCCTGAAATTTCAAAGGAAACTCTAATATTTGGTTCATGGTGGTGGGTATTTAAGATTCGGCCCGGCCGAACTTACTGCTGTATATACTTGTTTTTTCTAACATAGAGTATAAAACTCTACCATGCCATCGACAACTGTCGCCAGAATCCTAGGCGGATTCTCTCTCTTCTATGGCTCGGAATCAATACGAAGGCATTAGAGGTAAAATAAAATCCTTTGAAATGCGAAAGCTTTTTCGATAGTGGCATAGTCTTCGCCTTCTTCAGTCCAATGCTTCAACTAATCACTGAAAAAAATTCATATTGGAAAAATTTATTAAAATTTGATCTAACACAAAAGCATAAATATAAAATTTTCATCGTTACACCCTAACATATACAAAAAATATTCAAATTTATTCGTGAGTGTTCTTGAATACACATAGAACAGATAAAATTGCTATGATATTGAACAAATTTATGATGAATAGGATTGGTGGGATGCAATACCACAAAAAAAAAAACGAGACAAAAAAATCCAAAAAGAAACGATATGGCAAAAACGATTCATTTGTATAGAAGCAATGCAATAAAAATGATTTTATGTTTGCCACTGTTATGGTTGCTGAATGTTGTTGTTGTTGTTGCTCTTGTTGGCAACTCTCGTACGTTTATTTGATTTCACAGCGATATCTAGAAATCATTGGATAAATTAAAATCTAAATAGAATGTTCAAACGTTTGTGAAATATCTATGTTCTCGTAAATAAAATGGAATTTCCGACAACCATCGATGAAACAGAATATGCAAGCAGGATACACAAATGCGCAAAAAAAATCTCTTTAAAGTACAATAAAACTCTTAAAATTTCTTTGTGGAATTTTGTGAATATCATAGCAAGTGGATTTTTTATTTTTGGAAAAGCCATTGAATTGTTCGAGGAGGAGATTGTTGAGATGATGTACGATATGTAATTTCAAGTGAGAACATATCAATAAAAATGAATTGAGTTGAGATATTAATTGTTAATGCTTTTTGTAAGCGATTATATAAAAGGCATTATTGTCTACTAGGGAACTTTAATGTCGATCTTTCTATGCCAACTGCAAAAGGGGGATGTAATAAGGTAAATTGAGTTTTCGACTAATCGAAATTTTATCAAACAAAATATGATATGTTATATAAGCCCCAAGTACACCAATATTCTGAATGACCATCTATTTGTAGGAGGCATCTAAAGCCTTTTATAATGGAGCTCCCAAAATTTAATAGTTTATTGAAGACTAGCCATATATGTAGTTGGTTATTATACCCTCCACCATAGGATGGGGGTATATTAACTTTGTCATTCCGTTTGTAACACATCGAAATATTCCTCTAAGACGCCATAAAATATATATATTCTGGGTCGTGGTGAAATTCTGAGTCGATCTAAGCATGTCCGTCTGTCCGTCTGTCCGTCTGTTGAACTCACGCTAACTTCCGAACGAAACAAACTATCGACTTGAAACTTGACACAACGAGTTGTTATTAATGTAGGTCGGATGGTTTTGCAAATGGACCATATCGGTCTAGTTTAGCGTATAGCCCCCATATAAACGGACCCCCAAATATGGCTTGCGATTCCTCTAAGGGAAGCAAATTTCATCCGATCCGGTTGAAATTTAGAACATGGTGTTAGTATATGGTCTCTAACAACCATGCAAGAATTGGTCCATATCAGTCCATAATTACATATAGCCCCCATATAAACCAATCCCCCGATTTGGCTTGCGGAGCCTCTAAGAGAAGCAAATTTCAGCCGATCCAGTTGAAATTTGGTACATGGTGTTAGTATATGGTCTCTAACAACCATGCAAAAATTGGTCCACATCGGTCCATAATTACATATAGCCCCCATATAAACCCATCCCCCGATTTGGCTTGCGGAGGCTCCAAGAGAAGCAAATTTCAGCCGATCCGGTTGAAATTTGGCACATGGTGTTAGTAAATGGCATCTAATGACCATGCAAAAATTGGTCCACATCGGTGCTTAATTATATATAGCCCCCATATAAACCGATCCCCCGATTTGGCTTTCGGAGCCTCTAAGAGAAGCAAATTTCATCCGATCCGGTTGAAATTTAGAACATGGTGTTATTATATGGTCTCTAACAACCATGCAAGAACTGGTCCATATCAGTCCATAATTACATATAGCCCCCATGTAAACCAATCCCCCGATTTGGCTTGCGGAGCCTCTAAGAGAAGCAAATTTCAGCCGATCCAGTTGAAATTTGGTACATGGTGTTAGTATATGGTCTCTAACAACCATGCAAAAATTGGTCCACATCGGTCCATAATTACATATAGCCCCCATATAAACCGATCCCCCGATTTGGCTTGCGGAGGCTCTAAGAGAAGCAAATTTCAGCCGATCCGGTTGAAATTTGGTACATGGTGTTAGTAAATGGCATCTAATGACCATGCAAAAATTGGTCCACATCGGTGCTTAATTATATATAGCCCCCATATAAACCGATCACCAGATTTGACCTCCGGATCCTCTTGGAAGACCAAAATTCATCTGATTCAGTTGAAATTTGGTAGGTGGTGTTAATATATGGCCTCAAAAACCCATGCAAAAATTGGTCGAAATCGGTCAATAATTATATATAGGCCCGATATGAACCGATCCCCAGATTTGACCTCCGGAGCCCCTTGGAAAAGCAAAATTCATCCGATTCGGTTGAAATTTGGTATGTGATGTTAGTATATGGTACCCAACTACCATGCAGGAATTGGTTCATATCAGTCCATAATTATATATAGCCCCCATATAAACCGATCCCCAGACTTGACCTCTGGTGCCTTTTGCAGAAGCAAAATTCATCCCATCTGGTTTAAATTTGGTACGTGGTGGTAGTATACGATATTTAACAAGCATGCCAAAAGTGGTCCATGTTAGTCCATAATCATATATAGCTCCCATATAAACCGATCCCGAGATTTGGTTTTGGAGCCTCTTGGAGGAGCAAATTTCATCCGAGTCAGTTGAAATTTGGTACATTGTGCTAGTATATGGCCGTTAACAACCATGCCTAACTAGGTCCATATCGGTCTATAGTTATATATAGCCCTCAGATAAATCGATCCCCAATCACACAAAAACTGGTCCATATCAAGTTCAAGCCCCCATATAAGCGACCCCCATATTTCAATTCTGGCTCTCTACGTACCGTGCAAAATTCCATGTCGATTCGTAATTATTTGTGGACTTACCTATACATAACTTTTTTGTCTAATATATACCACGTATGGACTAACTCACAATTTAGAAAACGATGTTAAGAAGGTTTAAGATACCACAACCCAAGAAATTCGATTGTGGATGACAGTCTTTCGTAGAAATTTCTACGCAATCCATGATGGAGGGTGCATAAGATTCGGCCTGGTCGAACTTACACTGAAAAAAAAGCATACTCGGTTCCAAAGATTTTGTCTTTACTTTAAAAAATTTGGTATTGATTCCGAGCCAAAGAAGCGGAGAATACAAGTAAGGGTACTTTTAATACACAATTCTCTTTTAAATTTAGGTTTTGTGTACTTGCTTCTAGGAAGCAAATTTTAATTTTTCGCTTTCTCAGCTTTTTTCTTCATATGCTATCAAAGTCCTTTAAAAACGAGTTAACGGCAACTTTATTTTCCAAATTAGGACTCGACTTCCAGTAGAAATTATGCTATGTTTGAAGTAAAAACTTCTTTAAAATAAAGTTTTGAAAAACATGTCCTATATTTGAACGGTTTTTTGCTTTGTAGTCAAGATGCAAAAAGAAAACAAATTTAAAGACAATTTCTTTGTGCCAAGTTTGACGACGATTGGCTAGTAAAAAAGCATAATATGACCCCATTTGTCGATATTGGGCGATACATATATATGGGACCTTTATCAAAATTTGATTCGATTTGTTTTTTCAAATTCAATAGCGTTCGACCATGTGTTAAAAAGAGCACCCTGTACCAAATTGCATAAAAATTCATTAATTATTGCAACTGGATTCCTGCGGACGGACCGACACCACCCGGGGCTATTCTGGGTCGATCGGTGTATATTTCATACGGTATAAAATCAATATTTCTATTAGGCACATATGTTGACAGATCAAAATTATTATACCCTGACCGCTATGTGTTTAGGCATAGCATGTACGCCTTTTGTACAGAATTCCTTTTTCATTGCAGTAGCTCACATGTAAAATATTCTCCAAAAATTTCATTCTTCCATAAGAATATCAAAAATGCGTTCGCTATAGTGACAATAAATTTTTATTCTTACTCTTCCAAAAATCATAGAAATTGAGCCCTTTGGTGCAAGACATTTTATTGTACAAAAAAAAATTATCTCCACCATTAAATCCCTGCTTCATACCCGTTTTATGGTAGACACAAGTAACCTAGAATATAAACGGATGTTTTTTGCTCTCTCTATATATATGTAGCCCTCTTTTAAAAACGTGTCGATAATATCACCCCTATAATGTCCCATAAAGTCACCAAAAATAATGTGAAACCAATATTTGACATTGAAACGTGATGGTATTTTCGAATTCCTTCATATGAGAACACAATACAAGTCCTGGAATGTGAACTTTGACAATACTTGTATTTATTTATATGGGTTTTCGTATTGCAGCAAAATGGCCTTGATATAAAAACCGGCATATTTTCCATTTTCGTGTGTTGTTTGTTTTTGTTGTTGAGGCCTACATAAATTAAATGCGCCACATATACAAATTTATATGTGTCACTTGAGCTCATAAAACGTTGTCACTTAAAGATAAATTTATGTTGGGAAATTCATAAAATATGCGTTTTATTCTTTATTTCGATATTGGTATTTCCATTTCCAATATCTATGTGGGGCATTACGTTGGGTAACGTTCATAGACATTTACAGATCTTTCAATAAAATAAGACATGCTCAAGTGTTTTTGTGTGTGAGCGTGTGTGTGTGTGTGTGTTTCGACTGCTGATATTGGTGATATATGCTAAGGACTCACGTAGGTGACTCCTTGTTATGTATGTGTTTGTGTGTGACAATATATTGAAGTTTGTCATTATATGGGTGTGACTGTATGTGTGTTTGTGAGTGAGTACTGTGTGTAACAGGGAAATTGCTTATTGAGTACGTGTCCTTTGTAAACAATAAACAATATTGCTGACAACACTTGTACACACCCAAACACTCAAGAAAGGAAAACCATCGCCAAGAACCCACACCTAGCAGCAGACATCGACAACTAAAAATCGACTAAACCCACCTACCATCAGATGTAGGGCCAATGACAAAGGCAGAACAAGAAGTCACAAAAGGCAAAAGTAAAGGCATATCCGTATTGTCTGTGTATGTTCGCAGGCCCAAAGACTTGAAGTCTTTGGTCCTTTGACTTTAGCATGGCATAAACCGGCTTTCCTCTTTTTTCCACTGCATTGAAATTCGATTTTCTTTTGTGCGCGTTTGGTAGACACTTTAAATTCTGATAAATCGATGAGAATTGATATTCTTGTGCTTTTGCATGCCTTTGCATCAGCACAGGGATCGTGTTTTCTTCAAGTATATCAGATAAAAAGGTAACATGAGACACGCCAAGTGTCTTGGTTGATTAAAGAACGTTTCCACAATCAATAAAGCCATTGTTTTTAATTATAAACGGCAAGAACAAAAATATTATAATGGTTATGTACTATAGCTAAAATTTTTAGTTAAAACAGGCTTAAGTCTGATGATCTCTTAAAAACGGAGTATGGCAAAACAAAAGACACCTCAAGTTGTCATGATGGTTGTGAGATATTTAAAGATTGTTTGAAAACTCCATGTAGTAAAACCATTTTGAGATTGTCATTAAATTTTAAATATTTCCAATGACGACTAACATATTCTTCCGCTATTAGAAAATGGCTCTGACTAACGTTGTCAATAAGTTGTAAATATGTCCGATGATGATCAATTGTTCGCTGCTATCGATATGGTGACTTTAATGTCATATACAACAAGTATATACGGCCGTAAGTTCGGCCAGGCCGAAGCTTATGTACCCTCCACCATGGATTGCGTAGAAACTTCTACTGAGCTACTACTAACATCCACAATCGAATTACTTGGGTTGCGGTAATACTTGCCGATGGCAAGGTATCTTAAAACTTCCTAACACCGTAATATATACCACAGAGTCCATACGTGGTATATATTAAACTAAAAAAGGCCGATTAATTACGTATATAAATAAGTTTAAAGTTTCTACAGAAATAAAATTTTGACAAAATAAAATTTTGACAACATTTTCTATAGAAGTAAAATTTGGAAAAAATTTTCTATAGAAATAAAATTTGGAAAAAAATTTCTATAGAAATAAAATTTTGACAAAATTTTCTATAGAAATAAAATCTTGACAAAATTTTCTACAGAAATATAATTTTGACCAAATTTTCTATAGAAATAACATTTTGACAATGTTTTCTATAAAAATAAAATTTGGTAGATTATTTTTGGCTCGAGTGGCAACCATGATTATGAACCGATATGGACCAATTTTTGTGTGAATGGGGATCGGCTATATATAACTATAGACCGATATGGACCACTTTTGGCATGGTCGTCAGAGACAATATACTAACACCACGTAACAAATTTCAATCGGATCGGATGACTTTTGCTCCTCTAAGAGGCTCCGGAGGTCAAATCTGGGGATCGTCTTATATGGGGGCTATATATAATTATGGACCGATATGGACCACTTTTGCATGGTTGTTAGAGACAATATACTAACACCACGTGGGAGCAACCGTGGTGCAATGGTTAGCGTGCCCGCCTTGCATACACAAGGTCGTGGGTTCGATTCCTGCTACGACCGAACACCTAAAAGTTTTTCAGCGGTGGATTATCCCACCTCAGTAATGCTGGTGACATTTCTGAGGGTTTCAAAGCTGCTCTAAGTGGTTTCACTGTCATATAGAACGCCTTCGGGCACGGCTATATAAAGGAGGTCCCTTGTCATTAAGTTTAACGTAGAATCGGGCATCACTCAGTGATGAGAGAGAAGTTACCACTTTGGTATCACAATGGACTGAATAGTCAAAGTGAAACTTAAATATCGGGCTGCCACTATACCTAACCTAATCTAAACTAGTTTTAAGCAAACAAAATTGCGAAATAATATATTTACTGATTCACATATGACAAGTATAGGAAATTGTATACATTTTTATTTTTTCCAGTCTTACAACAATTAATTTAGACTTACGTTTAGGTTAATTTAGCCCATTTGTAAGGCTCATTTAGATTAACAGGTTGGCTGATAAGTCCCCGGTCTAACAAAGAAAAACACATTTTTTTTGTCAAAATTCGTTTTTATTATTCAACATAGTTCCCTTCAAGAGCGATACAACGATTATAACGACCTTCCAATTTTTTGATACCATTTAGGTAGTACTCCTTCGGTTTTTCCTCAAAATAGGCCTCAGTTTCGGCGATCACCTCTTCATTGCAGCCAAGTTTTTTATCTGCGAGCATCATTTTGAGGTCTGAGAACAAGAAAAAGTCGCTGGGGGCCAGATCTGGAGAATACGGTGGGTGGGGAAGCAATTGGAAGCCCAATTCATGAATTTTTGCCATCGTTCTCAATGACTTGTGGCACGGTGCGTTGTCTTGGTGGAACAACACTTTTTTCTTCTTCATATGGGGCCGTTTTGCCGCGATTTCGACCTTCAAACGCTCCAATAACGCCATATAATAGTCACTGTTGATGGTTTTTCCCTTCTTAAGAAAATCGATAAAAATTATTCCATGCGCATCCCAAAAAACAGAGGCCATTACTTTGCCAGCGGACTTTTGAGTCTTTCCACGCTTCAGAGACGGTTCACCGGTCGCTGTCCACTCAGCCGACTGTCGATTGGACTCAGGAGTGTAGTGATGGAGCCATGTTTCATCCGTTGTCACATATCGACGGAAAAACTCGGGTGTATTACGAGTTAACAGCTGCAAACACCGCTCAGAATCATCAACACGTTGTTTTTTTTTTTTTTTTTTGTCAAATGTGAGATCGCGCGGCATCCATTTTGCACAGAGCTTGATGAATGATATGACCAACACGTTCCTCCAATATCTTTAAGGCCTCTGCTATCTCGATCAACTTCATTTTACGGTCATTCAAAATCATTTTGTGGATTTTGTGATGTTTTCGTCGCTAACCACCTCTTTCGGGCGTCCACTGCGTTCACCGTCCTCATTTCACCACGCTTGAATTTTGCATACCAATCAATTATTGTTGATTTCCCTGGGGCAGAGTCCGGAAACTTATTATCAAGCCAAGTTTTTGCTTCCACCGTATTTTTTCCCTTCAGAAAACAGTATTTTATCAAAACACGAAATACCTTTTTTTTTCATTTTTTTCACAATAACAAAAGTTGCTTAACAAAAGACGCTCTATACCACAAACTAATTGACTTACAGACGTCAAATTTTAACACGAATCATTTGAAGGTTGGTACTATATAAAAATAATATGCATTTAATACTAGCGACGCCATCTATGTGTCAGACCGGGGACTTATCAGCCAACCTGTTATGTGGTACCACAGTTGATGAACTTCTCTCTTATGAATGAGTCTTGCCCCTTTCTATATTTAGCTCGATAACAAGGGACGTCCATTCATAGCGGCATGTGAAATGCGTGAAACCACTCAGAAAAACTTTGAAAATACCGTGAAATATCACCAGCATACTGGGTGTTATTCGGTCGAAACTGGGATTGAATTGGTGACATTTTCTTATTAGGCAGGCATACTAACCATTGCACCCCTATGGTTGCCGAAACCCTATGGTTGAAAACGATGTAAAGAATTTTTCGATCTGAATTCAGGTTTATTTTTGTTTTTTTGCTCTTTTTTGCCTTTTCATGAATCACATGGGTAATAGTCTCGAAAGAATTCATCCTCTAGTTTTATTGGCTTAACTCAGCTTTCAACATGTTTTCTTATCGTATGGCCATTAACTAAAACATTTATTTATAATTCTCTAAAGAATTCACTTATTTCATTTAAACACATGGCCCATACAATATCTAAATTTATAAATTGAAATCTATTGATTTGCCCTGAAAAGGATAAATATAGAGGGCACAGAAGGCAAAAACAAACGAAAAATAAATAACAAAAATCTGTTACTTTAGAAAACTTAGGAAGCAACTGTCTCTGAATGCTTCTCCCTTGGAGACCATCGTCATTATCATCATCATCGTGCTCCACAACACCATGTGAAACAATTGGAAAAGTTTTGTGAATGACTGTAATGAAGTGTTTTCCAAGGGATCGGCAATTTAAAACTTTAACAAAAGAACACATTCTAGGGGAATATTTAAAAAATAAAGACATGACAAGGGAAAATGCAAGAGAAAAGAGGAGGCGATAAACTCATATTTCTGCAAACACCAAAAAAGAGAAAAACGTCCAAGAAAATAGGATATCCTTTTTTTTGCCTCACTTTTGGCCAATCAATTCAAATGTTTACACTTAACTTTAAGTTTCCCATGGTGTTTGTGTAACAATAGAAAAAAGGAAACAACAACACCAATTTCTTTCGTTTATCTTATCTAGTTACAACACTTCTCTCTTATCACTTTCCCATCCCATACAAACACGAAAAAAAGAACCTTGAGGCATTATAACGATTTATTTGTTTGGATTTATTTCCTATGGAATGAGAGCCTTTTACAAAGATATTATGTTAAGGTAATGATAACACCTGAAGCTATTTATCATAGGCAACTGGCGTTTATTTACCTATTTTGAAGGTCTTATCCAAATACATCATAGTTTCTATACCAGTATAAGAGACAAGTTATGGAGAGAGGATGAAATTTGTTATGCGAAAGGCAAGGGAAGAACGAGGACGTTTGTGATCGAATATCCAAAAAGGTTTACAATAGTGTTAAAATTTCTATGGGAGACGTTATCGGAACTTTATTTTAATAAAAGATGGTATAATTTTTTCGAAATTCGAAACGAATGCATGAACCATATTTCCATTTTAAAGCGACAATTTGTCCTGCCAGAAACAAGGAAATTTGTTAACTAAATTGAATTGCTTTCCTGAATTTTTATCAAACATTATGATTAATTTCATTTAGGATACAATTCTTTGAAACGTATGTCCCTCCATTAAAGTCGTATGTCACTGAAGTGGGGGTCATTTTGTTTGAAGTATAAACAAATAGTTTTGATTCAAAGAAATGATCTTTAAATTAACTGAAATATTGAATCTTTTTTAAACTTTTCTTCAATTTATTTTGCAGTTAAATTTAAGTTTTAATTTTAATTTGGGATTTTTAAACTGAAATTTAATTGCATCGACAAATGAAATATGTATACAAAATTTTAATGCTATAGATCATAGATATAAAGCTTAAAATATAATTTTATTTTAAAGCAGCAGCATCAATACCAAAATCATTAAGGTTACCTTGAAATCTTGGGTCCAAGTAAACTTTTTGAATGTACGATGCTTGTTTTTTACCCTGGGCCACACTGTTCCCCAGTGTGCTTTTATAAGTTAGTGCAAAGGTTTGCAACATCCATAAGGAGACTAGCTGGACACATGGTTTCTTTGGCAATACTGGTCAGGGACGATCTTGCCATGTCCGTCTGTCTCTGAACACATTTTTGTGATAAAAGTCTAGGGCCCAGTTTCGGTCCAATCGATTTGGGTCAGAGTGGAACCCCATTAATATTGGAAGAAATCTGTTCAGGTGTAGACGAAGCTCCCTTATATATCTTTCTCCCGGTAGCCGGATTCTTTAAATTGTGCACAAATTTAGTTGAAATCTAGAGCTGATAGCAAAAAATATCCGGACAAGGAAATCATTATAGAATTATGCATTGGTCACTAATACCAAGAGCGGTATCCAATATTTCAATATGTTACAATGAAACTATGAAGCTTATAAGAAACCCTCATATTATGTTGTACTCATGTAAAAATCAATATCCATCACTAACTTTATATAAAACAAGTAAGGAAAGTCTAAAGTCGGGCGGGACCGACTATATTATACCCTGCACCACTTTGTAGATCTAAATTTTCGATACCATACCACATCAGTCAATTGTGTTGGGTGCCATATATAAAAGGTTTGTCCCAAATACATACATTTCAATATCTCACGATCTGGTCAGAATTTGATAGACTTCTACAAATTCCATAGACTTAAAATTTAAGTCGGCTAATGCACTAGGGTGAAACGCAATGTTAGTAAAAAAAAATATGGGAAACATTTAAATCTGAAGCAATTTTAAGGAAACTTCGATAAAGTTTATTTATGATTTATCGCTCGATATATATGTATTTGAAGTTAAGGAAAATTACAGTCAGTTTTACAACTTTTCGACTAAGCAGGGACGATTTTACAAGGAAAATGTTGGTATTTTGATCATTTTTGTTGAAATCAGAAAAACATATATATGGGAGCTATATCTAAATCTGAACCGATTCCAACCAAATTTGGCACGCATAGCTACAATGCTAATTCTACTCCCTGTGCAAAATTTCAACTAAATCGGAGCAAAAAATTGGCCTCTGTGGTCATATGAGTGTAAATCGGGCGAAAGCTATATATGGGAGCTATATCTAAATCTGAACCGATTTCAATCAAATTTGGCACACTTGACTACACTGCAAATTGTACTGCTAGTGCAAAATTTCAACCAAATTGGGCCAAAACTCTGGCTTCTAGGACCATATTAGTCCATATCGGGCGAAAGATATATGGGAGCTATATCTAAATCTGAACCGATTTCAATCAAATTGAGTACAATTAACTATACTACTAATTGTGCTCCTAGTGCAAAATTTCAACCAAATTGGGCCACAACTCTGGCTTCTAGGAACATATTAGTCCATATCGGGCGAAAGATATATATGGGAGCTACATCTAAATCTGAACCCATTTCAATCAAATTTGGCACACATGACTGTACTCCGAATTGTATTTCGTGTGCGAAATTTGAACAAAACTGAACCAAAACTCTGGCTTCTAGGACCATAATAGTCCATATCGGGCGAAAGATATATATGGGAGCTATATCTAAATCTGAACCGATTTCAATAAAATTTGGCACATATGACTATACTACTAATTGTACTCCTAGTGCAAAATTTGAACCAAATTCGGCCAAAACTTTGGCTTCTGGGGCCATATAAGTTCATATCGGGCGAAAGATATATATGGAAGCTATATCTAAATCTGAACCGATTCCAATCAAATTTGGCAAACATGACTATATTACCAATTGTACTCCTTGTGCAAAATTTCAAGCTAATCGGGATAAAACTCTGGCTTCTGGGTCCATATAAGTGCATATCGGGCGAAAGATATATATGGGAGCTATACCTAAATCTGAATCGATTTCAACCAAATTTGGCACGCATAGCTACAATGCTAAATCTACTCCCTGTGCAAAATTTCAACCAAATTGGGACAAAGCTCTGGCTTTTAGGACCATATTAGTCCATATCGGGCGAAAGGTATATATGGAAGCTATATCTAAATCTGAACCGCTTTCAATCAAATTTTGCGCACTTAACTATACTACTAATTGTACTCCTAGTGCAAAATTTCAACCAAATTCGGCCAAAAATTTGGCCCCTGGGGCCATATAAGTCTATATCGGGCGAAAGATATATATGGGAGCTATATCTAAATCTGAACCGATTTCGCTCAAATTTTGCACACTTAACTATACGACTATGTGTTATGTTTGTACACAATTTCAAGCAAATCGGTATAAAACTCTGGCTGCTGGGTCCATATTAGTGCATATCGGGCGAAAGATATATATGGGAGCTATATCTAAATCTGGACCGATTTCTTCCAAAATCAATAGGGTTCTATTCTGACCCAAATTAGGAACATGTGCCAAATTTGAAGGCGATTGGACTTAAATTGCGACCTAGACTTTGATCACAAAAATGTGTTCACAGACAGACGGAGGGACGGACGGACAGACGGACAGACGGACATGGTTATATCGACTTAGGGACCCACCCTGAGCATTATTGCCAAAGACACAAACATATGCACTAACTTATAATACCCTGTTCCACAGTGTGGGGCAGGGTATAAAAACTTGAGCCAATATAAACATTTCATGTATACATCGAAAAAAGAGAAATACAATAAAACGCCCAAAAGTATACCTCATCCATTACAACACATTCTTCAACGAGGGGCAGGAAATCATTGATATGTTATCAACACCTATAGTATACAAACTTTCCACTTTCCAATTAACCCTTTATGCCTCCTTCAATTAAAACTAAACATTAACTATGTTGGTAAGTAGGCTCTTGGGTAAATATTCCCATCAATCGATCATAAATTGTTTGGTTAATATTTCATCGTTGTACATTGGTTCGACCTCTATGTGTGATGATTAATAATAAATTGAACTAGAAATGAGAACACCTTTACTATGATGGTGTATAGCTAGCTAATTAATACGTCGAGTACATCTATGAGAGAATTAATCATAGATGGCAATTAGGTCATTGCTGACATGTTAAAGCCAACATATACCTCAATAGGTGGTCATTACAATCGATTCTATTTTCTTGTAGTTGCTTGTGTTTTGTTGCATAGGTGAGGAGGCATAGTGATTTAATTGAACCTGAATTTTGTTTTTTTTTTGTGTTAGTAACAATATCGTCTACCTGAGACAGTTATTTTTAATTAATGATTTGTAATTAATTAAATACAAGTATAGAACACAATGTTGTTTTTTTCCTAGTCATACATCGCAGCAATGGCAATAGTATTTGTTGGATTTAATGATTAGTTGCACTAGGGCCAATTATTTACAGCGAGATTTAATTAAAACAATATTGGTAACATGTGTTTTTGAAAGAACGGAAAACTTAAATATAACAACATGGGTATGGGTGCATGCAGGAGGTTCGAGAGTTTTATATGCCATTTTAGCGATAGTAGTGAAAACGGAGAAAATTAGTGTGTCGTTCAGTTATTCTCAAAACGGTACATTGAACTTATTGAGCAGGGTAATTGTGTGGAAGAACGTGTTAATAGCAACCTGAATAATATATGAAATCGAGATCGCATTTGTGGCAAATCGGAGAATACTTATGTATTTTGGGCAGGAGGTTTGGTTAATGAGAAACATGGAACATTACCTAAGTTTATGCCCTTTGCCAGGAGGGATAGGTGATATATCTTGCTGATGAAATATATAGACCATAGACCAATGTGAAAATCTCTCCACAATATATTTTTCAAAACGTGCTCGGTCGCCTCAATCATTCAAGTTGACAATGTCATCTTGGGTAAAGTGAAAACTGAAACGGAATCTATCACTATACAACACTCGCCGGCTGAAATTTGATACATGGTGTTTGTATGTATATGGTCTCTAACAACCATGCGAAAATTGGTTCACATCGGTCCATAATTATATATAGCCCCCATATAAACCGATCCCCAGATTTGGCTTGCGGAGCCTTTAAGAGAAGCAAATTTTATCCGATCCGGCTGAAATTTGGTACATGGTGTCAGCATATGATCTCTAACAACTATGCAAAAATTGGTCCACATCGATTCATAATTATATATAGCCCCCATATAAACCGATCCCAAGATTTGGCTTGCGGAGTCTCTAAGGGAAGAATCCGATCCGGCTGAAATTTGGTACATGGTGTCAGCACATGATCTTTAACAACCATGCAAAAATTGGTCCACATCGGCCAATAATTATATATAGCCCCAATATAAACCGATCCCCCGATTTGGCTTGCGGAGCCTCTAAGAGAAGCATGCAAAAATTGTTCTACATCGGCCCATAATTATATAGCCCCCATATAAACCGATCCCCAGATTTGACCTCCGGAACCTCTTGGAAGACCAAAATTCATCTAATTCAGTTAAAATTTTGGTACGTGGTGTTAAAATATGGCCTCAAACATCCATGCAAAAATTGGTCGAAATCAGTCATTAATTATATATAGGCTCCATATAAGACGATCCCCAGATTTGACCTCCGGAGCCCCTTGGAAGAGCAAAATTCATCCGATTCGGTTGAAATTTGGTAGGTGCTGTTAGTATATGGTATCCACCAACCATGCAGGAATTGGTTCATATCAGATTATATTTATATATAGCCCGCAAATAAACCGATCCCCAGATTTGATCTCCGGTGCCTTTTGGAGAAGCAAAATTCATCCGATCTTGTTGAAAGTTTGTACGGTCTTCGGGCCTAGAGTATAAACCCCTAGACCTATAGACTCCCCTTGACACATTCCGGCATATAGTTTCACCAATGGAACTTTCAGGCATACAAGTCTACCACTAAGATATTCTAGGCTAACTTTTCTCTACTGGGATATTCAGGTCTAATATTTCATCACTGACCTATAGTTTAACCAATGGGACTTTCTTGCTTACAGCACTAAGACTGCTCACAGACCCAGCACTAAGTCTTGACATTGGGGACAACTGTAGTTTCACTAATGGGACCAACGGGCCTACAAATCCTTCACTAAATCCATCCTACGATTACTCTACTGATACATTTAGGTCTACAGATTCACCACAGAGACCATCGAAACTACATATATTTATACCTACACTGAAATACGAATGCAAATTTTGCTTAGCATAGAAGACGCATTTCTCTAATATAAAGTTTTTTTCTTTGTCCAAAAGTCTATAAACTTTTCAATAAAGTCGTATTGTCCTTATTATTAAGTGATTTCACTTAAAAATGGGTATCATAACATGTAAGAAAAAATGTTTGGGCTAAAGTCAACTTGACTTTAATAATTCAGAAAAATTCTTTAAATTTAATGAAATTGTCTTTAAATTTGTTGTCTTTTTGCATCTTGACTACAAAGCAAAAAATCGTTCAAATATAGGACATGTTTTTCAAAACTTCATTTTAAAGAAGTTTTTCACTTGGAACATAGCATAATTTTAACTGGAAGTCGAGTCTTAATTTGGAAAACAAAGTTGTCGTTAACTCGGTTTTAAAGGACTTTGATAGCATATGGAGAAAAAAAACTGAGAAAGCGAAAACTTAAAATTTGCTTGCTAGAAGCAAGTACACAAAATCCAAATTTAAAAGAGAATTGTGTCTTAAATGTATCCTCACTTGTATTCTCCGCTTCTTTGGCTTGGAATCAATACCAAATTTTTTAAAGTAAAGACAAAATCTTTGGAACCGGGCATGCTTTTTTTTCAGTGTACAGATCGAGACTATAGACGCCATATTGAGACTTTCTGGCCTATAGTTTGATCAATGGGACGTTCGGGAATAAAGTTCAACTACTGAGATGTTCTAGCCCATTGTTCCTCTACTGAGACTTGCAGGTCTACAGTTCCACCACTGAGACATTCCAGCCTACCGATCCTTTACTGGGATTTTGATATCTACAATTTCATCATTAAGATCTTTGCATCTACAGATCCTCTACAAACCAAAAATTTCATGACTTTCTCATCACCTTCATTTCAGTGAAAACATAGCTTCTCCACCATTATGCAACACCCAGAAAAAAGTGACCCCTTCTTTAAGTTAAAATGAACTCATTGTGAAGAAAGTTGAACTTCGTATAGCGCCAAAGACATTTTTATTTGTTTGAACGATGTGATTTTCGTAGAAATTAGGTATAATGCATTCCATATATTAGTTAACATTTTCCTATATTTATATACCACTATACTACAGAATGAAAAAATTTAACTAATTTGAATTCATATATGGATTTTATTGAAATTTTTCATTCATTTGGACAAATCTTACACATTTGTGGTAAAACTTTTACTTCATAATTAGAACTGCTTACCTTCGTTTTTAAATACAATTTTATTTATTTATATGAGCAATTTTATCTTCAATAAAAGACATGTTTTATTAATATATTGAATATATTTATTAAGAATCAACAGCATCGAATCTCCTTGAAATATTAGTTTATTATTCCGCTGTTTCCAATTTCCATGTGATATTATCAACTGTAAAACGCACTTTTTCTTCTTCTTGTAGTTTTCACTTTTAATAAGTTGCTGCCTAACGATTTTGTCCTCCTTTTACAATTTCAATACCTACAAATATAAAAAATCATAAACCATTTTTGTTACAAAAGGTTAGCGTCACTGAATATTACCTGATAATTGAAGATTCCAAAATGAAGACAAATGAAAGGATTGTTATTCTGCTGGTGTTTTCTTTCCTTATATACCATCACGAACATTGATAGATTGATTTTCAAAAAACGAAAATTTTTCTCACTAATTTAAAATAATAAATATTTTATATATTTTATTTGTTATTTATTCTATTATTTTACAATATTATTTTTTAACAATCTTTCCGTATACCACAACAACGCGATTCCAACTAAAAAAACAACCCACGCGCAAACATATCGATTATACCCACGCGCAAACACATCGATTGCGATGACAGGTATCGATTACAGGTAGACAATAGAAATATAGGAAAATTTCCTATATTCTAACAAGTGTGTTTCCTTAAGTTTTGATTGGATTGCATACTTCTTAGTACGAATGAACTAAAATATTTTTCTATGCCAAGTGTTGTTCGTATGTATGAAAAACTTTCTATTATAAAGGAAGTCGCAATTATCATTTTATAAGAAATTTTACTCATTTTGAGGAAACTTGGTTTTAGTTCGGGTTTTGTTTATTTTTACGAATGCTTTGTTATCGGTGAATAAAATTTTCTTGTTCAGTAGTAAATTCTTATACCCAGCGAAGAAAATAGTATGAGTAAAATTCCATGCCTTATTCTAGTTAATGAACTATTCCTAACTGCTTACAGTATATAATAAATTTTATTATTTCTCACAAAAATTTACCTTAATGGAAATAAAATGGATAAACTATATTGATGAAAAATTTTTCCTTTAGTTTCGAAGGCACTTTTTTCTGGGTGAATGATTAATTAATTAACGATGATGTGGAAATCAAAAAGCTTATGAACAACCGATCATCTCTCAGAGTAGAATCCAATGTTAGCTCCCATCGAATTCAGATCATATCAGGAAGAGTTTCCAATTACAGGAAGTAAAATCTGATCATGTGGGATTTATATCAAAATTATGTAAATCATAATAGTAAGCATTTTTCGTTGTGACCTAAAAGAAGGCAATATTTAGAATTTAGAAAATTTGAAGAATATTCAAGCTTGGACGCTTTATCAAAAACCAAACAACTAATTTATTTGCTTCGTGGGAACACTTGTGAAAATCCGATGTATGGTGACCGTTCGGTGATGGTAAGCTGGAGACATGGCACCTCAATTATTTATCCTAATTTGTTAGACGCGAATCTGATGGTTCTACACGGACGCTATATTAGCATAAGTACCAAAACATAGGTCCATATATTCCGTTTTCAAATTGTCCTGCTTTAATTTTCTATCTCCACTTCTAAAAGCTTTGGGATGATAAATGTATACTGGCAGACGAAAACTACTAAAATTTCAGATTTTATCTATATTAACATTAACATTGACATTGAATAATCATAAATATTTAACTATCTCTGTTTCATAGATTTTAAAATTTTATAAAAATTAAACATAGCGTAAAATCTTTCATGAATTCTTTGTATCCTTGAACGAAATCGTGAACTTGATGCATGAGGAATTTTTTTCCGTAATATATTACAAACGTTTGAAACTTTTACGGAAAAAAACTAAGACCTCCAACCTTCACATTGCATATTATCCTTTGAAAAACAAAACCCCTGGAAGGCATGATTACATTACCCAAGTATATACATAGTTGACTTTGTTTGCGTTATTTTAGTTCTACACATTTGGATTTGGATTTCACATAGAATTCTTTTTTTTTCTGTTTTTGTGGAAATTGTTGATATTTGTCCTTTCGCTTTTGTTTCCGTTTTTGTCATTACATCTTTTGAACTTAGACTCTTAATTCAATGCAAAGCTAGAATCTGCTGGCATGAGGTAGCTACCAATGGCTTGTGTGACTTTCCTCATGGAAGTAATAATTAATAAATTAAATGGGAAAACTTTTTTAACAAAACCCGCTTTCTTTTTTTTTTGTGCAGAGATTTCATTTCATTGTTCTTTATGATCTCTATGTGGCATGTGAGCATTGCTGCATTATAAATTTTGTGTCATACTGGCTTTTCCACCTCCATCTCCCCCTCGTCGTTTCATTTCATATTTTCCTATATGGGACGACAGTCATGTAATAATTTAGAAAACAAGCTAATTTATGAAAGACAAGGTCGTCATAGTCTGTTGAATTTTGAATTGTTGTGAAAAAAAAACTGCTGCGGTTGTCACAAAGTCACTGGGCGCATTCTGCAGATGAAAAGTTGTTTCATAAAAGCCGAAGAGAAAAAGTTGAAATTTTTCCAATTATGACAATTTGTGCACATGTGGGTCAGTATTTCATCAAAAGATTTGTGGGTGTATATGATGAAGATTTAAGCGATGCTATATATTTTCGAAAGCATTTTCTTTGCATAGGCCAAAGGGTTTTTAGGAAGCTAGAGTATAATATAGAAAAAATTAGCAATTTGAATAGGAAACAGTGTATAAAAGCAAAGCTTTGGTGATCCTTTACGGATGATTACGGAAAATTATAAAACTATTGGCTGATCTTACGTTAGCTTTAATGAAAATATTAATTCTTTAGATGAGCGTCTGGTTGAGCTTAAGTAAACTCTTAATATAAGATTCTGTTATTCTTTTCGAAAGTCGACATTTTCAAAAATTCGAAAAATCTTTGGCTTTGGCTTTGGTTATCTCCCACTTTTTGATATTTGTCAAAAAAAACAGATATTTTTCTATGTGCCAATGATGTGACTTAAGATTGTTATAATTGTCATATTATCTTTAGTTTTTTTTTTTTTTTTGTACAAGACCCCAATATGTGACAGATTTCTGGTTGTTTTCCTTTCCTTCCCACAAAAGGAAAATATAGTACGAAATGGCTGTTGAAAAATACCTGGTCCCTATAGACTCATAAACTTTCACCCACATGCATATGAAATGGTTTATATAACCGCACAATACACACACATGCCATACCACTCCCTGCTCATGGATATAACACAATAAAATCATAAATGCGTAAGATGATAAAACCAGAGGCAAAATATAAAACAAGTTCACTTGATTGTTTTCCACATTGATGTTTTTCCTCTCTTCTTCATCGACCTTCGTCAAAGAACTTATGTAGCATATTGATGGAATGATGAAGAGAAAAAAAAGTAAAGCAAGGAGGCTTTCACCAGATCCTTTAATTCCCACAGCTAAAAGTAGAGACACACACATACCAACCACACTAGCTTATCGTACAGGTTTTTAACCCCCTATGGATTTTTCAAGATAATACTTGTTGAGATTTTTTTTCGTTACGTTTCATTTGCAATATCCTTCAATAAGGATTACACCTTGTGTGTATTGGTGTAAGGATTTTGTTACTCGCTTGTCACTCTTTTTTTGTTGGCGGCGACAATCCTCCATGGTATAATGAAAACAGAAAAAAAACCAGAAAACCAACGAATCATTTATTATAATTAGAAATTCTTGATGATGTAATTTGGTCGTTAGTTTACCTTAAAATAATTAACTTGTAATTACGAAATATTGTGATAGCCCTTTCCCTTGGGATAGTTTATGTTACTTGGATTTGAAAATCAATTAAATATGAAGCTGTAACTAAAATAAAATTGTAATAATTGTAAAATTGTAATTGTATTGTGTGTAACAATTGAATTCATAAATTAATTTCGAAATTTAATATAAACGATTTTTTTGAATATATAAAAGAAGGGTAAAAAACTTTTTTTTAATAATTTTGTTTTCTAAAAAAACGATTCTGTACAATTTTCTAATATATCTATGTCTTTTTTTGCTTTACAGGTAATCATGAATTTCTATTACACACCTGATTTAATAAATTCATCAACATGGATTAATAATTCAATTGTTATGCCAGTAAGTGATAAAATAAAGAACTTAGAAGTAACATTTTGCAGGTACCTGAATTAGATCAAAAAGAGTACAGCCGACTTAATTCTATAGAAAAAACTTGTCAACATTTTATTTATATTGAAAAGTTTGTCAAATGTTTATTTTCTATTGAAAACTTTGTCAACATTTTATTTCTATAGAAATTTTTTTCAACATTTTATTTCTTTAGAAAATTTGTCCACATTTTATTTCTATAGAAAATTTTGTCAAAATTTTATTTATATAGTACATTTCGTCAACATTTTATTTCTATAGAAAATGTTGTCAACATTTTATTTCTACGGAAAATTTTGTCAAAATTTTATTGCTATAAAAAATTTTGTCAACATTTTATTTCTATAGCAAATTTTGCAAACATTTTATTTCTATAGAAAATTTTGTCAAAAACTTTATTTCTATAGAAAATTTTGTCAAAATTTTATTTCTATAGAAAATTTTGTCAAAGTGTTATTTCTACGGAAAATTTTGTCAAAAATTTATTTCTTTAGAAAATTTTATCAACATTTTATTTTTATAGAAAATTTTGTCAACATTTTATTTCTATAGAAAATTTTGTCAAAATTTTATTTCTATAGAAAATTTTGTCAAAAGTTTATTTCTATAGAAAATTTTGTCATCATTTTATTTTCTATAGAAAATTTTGTCAAGATTTGATTTCTATAGAAAATTTTGTCAACATTTTATTTCTATAGAAAATTTTGTCAAAGTTTTATTTCTATAGAAAATTTTGTCAAAAGTTTATTTCTATAAAAAATTGTGTCAAAATTTTATTTCTATAGAAAATTTTTTCCAAATTTTATTTCTATAAAAAAATTTGTCA
Source organism: Haematobia irritans (assembly GCF_050003625.1). Taxonomy (NCBI): domain Eukaryota; kingdom Metazoa; phylum Arthropoda; class Insecta; order Diptera; family Muscidae; genus Haematobia; species Haematobia irritans. The sequence goes on along the minus strand of NC_134401.1, from coordinate 168,208,964 downwards.
AAATTAAATTTCTATAGAACATTTTGTCTAAATTTTAATTTTTATACCAAATTTTGTCGAAATTTTATTTCTATAGAAAATTTTGTCAAAACTTTATTTCTATAGAAAATTTTGTCAAAATTTTATTTCTATAGAAAATTTTGTCCAAATTTTATTTCTATAGAAAATTTTGTGGAAATTTTATTTCTATAGGAAAATATGTCCAAATTTTTTTTCCATAGAAAATGTTTCCGAAAATTTTATTTCTATAGAAAATTTTGTCAAAATTTTATTTCTATAGAAAATCGTGTCAAAATTTTATTTCTATGGAAAATTTTGTCCAAATTTTATTTCTATAAAAAAAATTTGTCAAAATTCAATTTCTATAGAACATTTTGTTTAAATTTTAATTTTTATAGCAAATTTTGTCGAAATTTTATTTCTATAGAAAATTTTGTCAAAACTCTATTTCTATAGAAAATTTTGTCCAAATTTTATTTCTATAGAAAATTTTGTCCAAATTTTATTGCTATAGAAAATTTTGTCCAAATTTTATTGCTATAGAAAATTTTGTCTAAATTTTAAAGTTTATAGAAAATTTTGTCAAAATTTTATTTCTATAGAAAATATTGTCAAAATTTTATTTCTATAGAAAATTTTGTCCAAATTTTATTTCTCTAGAAAATTTTGTCCAAATTTTATTTCTATAGAAAAATTGGTCCAAATTTTGTTGCTATAGACAATTTTGTAAAAATTTTATTTCTATAAAAAATGTTGTCAAAATTTTATTTCTATAGAAAATTTTGTCTAAATTTTAAAGTTTATAGAAAATATTGTCAAAATTTTATTTCTATAGAAAACTTTATCCAAATTTTTTTCTATAGAAAATTTTGTCAAATTTTTTTTCTATAGAAATTTTAGTCAAAATTTTATTTCTACAGAAAATTTTGTTAAAATTTTATTTTTACAGAAAATTTTGTCAAAATTTTATTTCTATGGACAATGTTGACAAAATTGTATTTCTATAGAAAATTGTATTTCTATAGAAAATTTCTAAATTTTAATGTTTATAGAAAATTTTGTCAAAATTTTATTTCTATACAAAATTTTGCCTAAATTTTATTTTTGTTTTGTTATTGTTGGATTTGTTCTTTAAGCATTGTTGTTGTTTTCTTATTTCAGCTTAAAACCATACATTGACTAAACTACAAGTGTAGCTTAACCAACAGAGGAAAAGAATGTTTGTCAAATTTATTTGGGCAAAGCCCTATAGACTGCAAGATGGTTTGATGGACGCACGTTTCGGAATTACCACATTCCTCATCAGTATCCTCTACTTGCAGCAAAACTATCAACCAATTATCAGAATAAATTCAGGCAGTTCATTAAACCCAACAATGAACCACACTTGAACCTTTCGAAAAAAGGTTTTCTATGATAGCCGGCATGTGCCGAAATAAATTCGAAACAAACATATCTCTTTTCCTATGCCACTGTCAAATCATCGATTTGAGTGTAGTTGGCTGGGTTTATTTTGAACGTGCTTCCTCTTTTTTTCCATTCGTTTTGTTTGGTTATTGTTGGTTTTGTTCTTTAAGCATTGTTGTTATTTTTTTATTTCTATAGAAAATTTTGTCCAAATGTTATTTCTATAGAAAATTTTGTCAAAATTTTCTTTCCATAGAAAATTTTGTCCAAATGTTATTTCTATAGAAAATTTTGTCAAAATTTTAATGTTTATACAAAATTTTTCCAAAATTTTATTTCTATGGAAAATTTTGTGAAAATTTTATATCTTTAGAAAATTTTGTCAAAATTTTATTTCCATAGAAAATTTTGTCCAAATGTTATTTCTATAGAAAATGTTGTCAAAATTTTATTTCTATAGAAAATGTTGTCAAAATTTTATTTCTATAGAAAATTTTGTCAAAGTTTTATTTCTACGGAAAATTTTGTCAAAAATTTATTTCTTTAGAAAATTTTATCAACATTTTATTTTTATAGAAAATTTTGTCAAGATTTAATTTCTATAGAAAATTTTGTCAACATTTTATTTCTATAGAAAAATTTGTCAAAATTTAATTTGTATAGAAAAATTTATCAAAATTTTATTTCTACAGAAAATTTTGTCAAAATTTTATTTTTACAGAAAATTTTGTCAAAATTTTATTTCCGTAGAAAATTTTGACAAAATTTTATTTCTATAGAAAATTTTGTCATCATTTTATTTCTATAGAAAATTTCTATGGAAAATTTTGTATAAAAATGTTGTTAAAATTTTATTTGGATAAAAAATTTTGTCAAAATTTTATTTCTATAGAAAGTTTTGTCAAAATTTTATTTCTATAGAAAATTTTGTCAAAATTGTATTTCTATAGAAAATTTCTATGGAATATTTTGTCCCAATCCTATTTGTATAAAAAATTTTGTTAAAATTTTATTTGGATAAGAAATGTTGTCAAAATTTTATTGGATAAAAAATTTTGTCAAAATTTTATTTCTACAGAAAATTTTATCAAAATTTTATTTCTACAGAAAATTTTGTTATTTTTACAGAAAATTTTGTCAAAATTTTATTTCCGTAGAAAATTTTGACAAAATTTTATTTCTATAGAAAATTTTATCAAAATTTTATTCCTACAGAAAATTTTGTCAAATGTTTATTTCTACAGAAAATTTTGTCAAAATTTTATTTCTAGAAAAAATTGTGCCAAAATTTTATTTCCACATTTATGATGCCAGTAGTAATCAATTTCATTTTAATATTCGATAATTTAATGCCTTAATAAAATTAAAGTTTTGATTGCATGTTTTGTTTTATACAAACCCTTTTCACAAAAGTTTAAATACCCATAACTATTGTTGTCATTACTCTAGTCATTAATTTCATTAAACCTTTGTTGCTAGAATAATACTTTACAAAGAAAACAATAGGATTTTCCTACCCTACAACGTTAAAAGCCTGTAAAAGTTTTCTATACCAAAAACGTTTTAATTTGACCAGTTTTTGTTTATGCAGCTTTTGTTTTAAGCAAAAACTTTTCCAAAAATATTGAATAAGCAGCAAATTTTTGTAAACATCGTTTTTGTTGTATTGCTTTTCACACAATCGCTGTATAACTTCTCAAAAAGAGTAGGAAGGGCAAGTTTTTGTCTGATCGCACACACACACATATATATAGAACTCGCTGTAAAATAGTGCTCTCAAAAGCAGACAAACTTTAATTCAAATAATGTGAATTAAAATTCCAGTGAAACCCGTTATAGACCGGATATGGATGTGTTTTGTGTATCACCCTCATATATATAAACAAACGAGCAGCTAAAACGAATTGATATGGAAAACCTAGGTGTTAATGTTAACACCTTTAAACCCAAAAAAAAAAAAAAAAAACAAAACTACAGCACTTTGGCTGGGAATGTCTTGCAACAAAAAAAAAAAAACTCCCTCTGGTTAGAACTGACAAATACAGCACATTTTCTCTTAAATTTTGCTTGAAAAAAAAACTATAATGAATACACAAATAGTTTTTCTATGGCATTCCACCCCTGACTCCTGATGCTGATATCTAATGTGTATAACGAGCGTTATAGACCATGTTGTATATGTCTGCAAACCATAGAACAAACTTTTTGTTTTGCCAAATGTAGTTCCGAAATGCGGCCAACTAAATTATATTTCCATTAAACTCAAAAAAAAAAGATTAAAGTTTTTAAAGTATTTTAATTAGATGACTATCATTTGTTTGGAAGCTGATTTTAGTTTTAATTATGCCACTAACATTAAGTCAATTACATATATAACGCACAAAATTTTCATTTCAGTTGAAGGAGAAATTGAATTTAGCTTTGATAATAAGATTTTTCTTTGAAGTACTCAACTATGGGGTTGCTAATGAAGTAGAATTAATTAAGCCTAATTTATACCAGAATTGAAATTCAATTATTATCAAAAGTTGAAAATTTTCTACAGAAAACCAACCAATGTGTTTTAAATTAGAGGGGTACCATTCAAGGGAAATTGTTGGCATTAGCAACCGAATGAATGAAAATTTCTTGGGCAAAGCCAAACTAATACTAGGCCTTAGTAATAATTTTCCACCGAATCAATCTACAATTTTAACTGCTATTTGTTTAAAGGGTGTTGTAGTAGGATTTCGCCAGGACCTTCCACTATATATATGGCTGCATCAGTAGATATGCACAGAGAGAGAGAGAGAGAGGAATATTACCAATATTTTTATACCCTAAACCACATAGTGGTCAGGGTATAATAAGTTTGATCTGCCAAAAAATGTGCCTACCAGAAATATTGACTTTAGACCCCATAAAATATATACCGATCGACTCAGAATCACCTCTTGAGTCGATCTAGCGCTTGGTATCCGTCCGTCTGTCCATGTATTTGTTGTTCACAGGATTCCGGTCGCAATTATTAACCGATTTTGATGAAATTTGGTACAGAGGGTTTTTTGGGTACAAGGACGAATGTTTTTGAATTTGGAAGAAATCGGATCAAATTTAGATATAGCTCCCATATATATGTATCGCCCGATTTCGACAAATGGGGTCACGTTGCGCTTGTTTACAAACGGATCGTCACCAAATTTGGCAAAAGGTAATCTTTTTCATCGCCCTTCAAGTCTGCAAAATTTCAACCAAATCGGTTCAGATTTATATATAGCTCTCATATATATCCATCGCCCGATTTTCCCAAATTTGGCCACAAAACATTTATTTATCAACAGATTTTACTCAAAGTTGGCTAAGTGTAATCTTCTATAGCACTAACTATATGTGCAAAAAATCATCGAAGTCGGTTCAGATTTAGCTATAGCTCCCATATATATGTACCGCCCGATTTTTCTAAATTTGGCCATAAAACCCTTATTTATCAACCGATCTTACTCAAATTTGGCTAAATGTAGTCTTCTATAGCACTTACTATATGTGCAAAAAATCATCGAAATCGGTTCAGATTTAGATATAGCTCCCATATATATGTATACCCCGATTTTCCCAAATTTGGCCATAGAACCCTTATTTATTAACCGATCTTACTCAAAGTTGGCTAGATCCAGTCCTCTATAGTACTAACTATATGTGCAAAATTCCATCGAAATCGGTTCAGATGTAGATATAGCTCCCATATATGTATCGCCCGATTTTGAAAAATTCGCCCTTAATAACCTTATGTTTGACCATACAAGCCTGATTTCTTAACTGATCTTACTCAAATCTTGCACAAGGTAACCTTTTGTGGTATTAATCAAACCCGCAAACTATTATGCAAATTGGTTCAGATTTAGATATAGCTTCCATATATATGCATCGCTCGATTTTCCCAAATTTGGCCATAGTACTCTTATTTATTAATCAATGTTACTCAAATTTCAAATTTTGATGTACTGGCCGATCGTATTTATACGTACTTGTAGCTCTTACATAACAATATTGCTCGATTTTTACAAATTCTCGGCTACCTTGGAAAGTTTGGGACACCTGTAAAAACTTATTTGGAAACACTCAAATAGGAAGCCCTACTCCAGCCGCAGTATAGTCCAGACTTCGGTACTTATAAATATTGTTCCGATCGATGACGCATGACCTGGTTGATCAGCATTTTCTTTCTTTTGCGGAGCAAGAATTGGCTTGATTTCTGGATTGAGATGTTGCCCGTATGTTGTCAGAAATTTGGGAAAGGGTAGTGGCTAGGGATGGACAACACATCGGTTGATCAATCTATTGAATTTAATTCTCAAACATTTGAAATAATCTCGCATTTTTAATTTGCGTACCAACACATTCCTGGCACCCATTTATGGGATAAGAAAAGAATACGAATATTTATTGGGAATAATAATAATACATCGCCTATATAGCTTAAATAGCTTATTAAATTCAAATATTCCCCAAAACTTGACCAATTCTTAAAATTAATAAATTTTTATTCATTTTTCACCAACAATGGCTTTGATTAGCAACATAGATCTCACCATGACCTTAGCCATCCGTATCCTTATTTTTATAGACTACACGATGACGTTGATAATCATTGGTTATTCATTGAATTCATTTCGCCTGGGTTTGCACCAATGAATGTTTATGGATTTTATATTTGGCCATAAATTGCCATCAACATTGACGTCAACATCAGCATTTATGTTCATGTTAATCAAATTGTTATATTTATGCGTCTGTAGCTGTGTTCATTGGTTTCTAAATATGTAAATACCACCACCAACAACCATATCACCACTACCATAACCATTTACACATTTGGGCGGGGGGAGGTGGTTTTGTATTGTTGGGGCGGCCTTTGCAATAAACATTCATGTTGGTGTATTCAACTAAAGACCAGAATGTGAACATTTTATTCCTTGTTTCATTGTCCATACAGACACATTGTAATAAACCACACTATACTACTTCATAACACTTATGCACAATGAAATCAAATATTGAAAAATGTTGATACATTTTGTGAGAAATAATTATAATTATTTTTTTTGTTTGGTTTTGACTGCCGCTTGATTTGACATAAAGAGATACAAGCTTTTTTTTAATAAAAATCGTTTAATTTACAAATCTCAGTTGAGTTCATTTATATTAGGCACTCTTCTTTTCTGATTTTTATAGTTATTTACAGAGTGACATTATTGCTTTTTTCTAGTGCTCAAAATGTTTATTTTGTAAGATATTGATAAAAAAAATGTACGATCAGATTTTTGTAACTAAACTGATGCGTTTTCATTAAATGAAGTTTATTTGAATAAGAGTGTATGTGTCTGATCTATGAATAGAATTGCTTAAATGTATGGTTTTTCTTGTAGAGGGTGTTTTTTTCTAAGAGCTTGCTGATTTGAAATTTAAATAAAACACATGCCAAATAATGAAATGGCAAAACAAAATTATTTTGGACATAATTTCTTGTCATTTAACGTTTAAATATAATTTCGTGCATATGAAAACCCGACTATTTTGCACAAAGGTCATTCTCGAGGTCCAATTTTCCACAACCTTTTCAAGAATTTGCGCGTATTTCCGCAATGACAAGTTGATGCCCATGTTCCCAAATCCACTTCCAGGTGAATGTGAATCAATTCCACGATTTTCGTGTCCTACAATCCACTTTCACCGGAATTTTGGTGAAATCAATTCACTTGCAAAAGTCTTGGTGAAAGTTGAATTATGTGCAAGATGGGTGTATTTCCGGTTAAAAAAGTACTCGCGTAAAAAATTTGAAATGTTTTGTATTTAATACATGAGTTTTATTAAAACTGCGTCATTTTTAATTAAAAAAATAATAAATTATAATAAATCTATTGAGTCCACTTATTTTGATTTCCGCCTTAGTGAATTTTTGGGTGATTTGTGCAACCCAGCTGGTTACTGAAAAGTTCAAAAAAGAACGTGGAATTAAGAACACCAAATTTTCACCTTCGTGGATTTGACGTGAATAGTGGAAGTGGAATTGAAGTGGATATCGGAACATGGGTGTGAATTTTGGTTTCCAAAGCGATAATCGTTGCTGGTTTATCCACGTAAACATATGACTTCAGGTATCCCCACAAAAAATATTTGTGTGGCTTCAAATCACACGAACGCGGAGACCAATTCTCCGTTCCATTTCTCGAAATAATATTATCGTTGAAATGTATTTTATTGAAGCGGATCTTCCTGCTCTATAAGCATGTTTAATTGAGCACTGTTTTTGAAAACAAATTTCCACGATTTGGAAGCATTGTTCTGGAGTTAGCCCATTCAAGATAATTTGTCAAACAATACTGAGTAGAAACAATAGATGGCTCGAAAGGGCACTGGCAGTGGTATCTACTGCGAAGAGTTAGGGATTAGGGATTCATATAAGATGGATGGCGGATGCAGCATCTTTCAGGCGGAGGTATTTGCCATTGCGAAAGCTGCGGAAGTATTGTTGATGAGACCGATATTCAGGAGCGATATCAGCTTCTTCATGGACACTCAGGCAGCAATAAAGGCCGAACATGACATCGAAGGTAGTCAGTCACTGTGGTGTAGAGCTTAGAGCTCACTGAACAGCATAATATCACTCTGTGCTGGGTACCTGAACATTATGGAATAATGGGAAATGAGGAGGCGGATGTGCTGGCTAAAGAAAGTGCACGCGGGACGAACAATATCGTTGCAGATGTCTTCCCCCAGCTATCTTTATATACTTACAGGATCAATGTTAGATACGTGGAATTATGGAACTCTGCGACCTGCAAGCAAACCAAATTGATAAGGGACGACAAGAACTCTGATTTTCTGATGGCGACTCACAGGAATGATCTGAGAGCATCGATGGCATCATAACTGGACACAACACACTTGAATAACACATGGTAGGGATTGCCTTAGTGACTGACGATATTTGTAGATGGTGTCTGGACCCAGAGGCAATAGAAGACTTCTACCATTTTCTGTGCCAGTGTCCAGTATTATCCTTTAGAAGAAACAACATACTGGGCTCCTTTTCTTTCAGGATATAATGGATGTACGGAACTGCAACCTGAGGGATATGCATCGATGGCATCATAACTGGACACAACACATTTGGATAACACATGGTAGGGATTGCCTTAGTGACTGACGATATTTGTAGATGGTGTCTGGACCCAGAGGCAATAGAAGACTTCTACAATTTTCTGTGCCGGTGTCCAGTATTATCCTTTAGAAGAAACAATATACTGGGCGCTTTTTTCCTGGATATAATGGATGTACGGAACTGCAACCTGAAGGATATGCTTGTCTTCATCAAGGCCTTGGGATGGAAGATCTAGGAAACTCTTTCTTTGGAACTGGCCTGCAAACTCAAATGATTGATGAGGACGAAGAAGAACAACTATGAGGAAACACAATGGATCAACATGGTCTAAGTGGGGGAACCAGCCCTTTTGCTACGGACTGGTTTCATCCTTCATAACCTAACTTAACCTAATATCTACTGCATTTTTATGCCAAATTAGTAATGCGGTATTGACAACAGATGACGAAGTTCGGTTTAGTATTCATCAGACAATACTGAAAGTGAGCTACCGTTGTGCAATGGTTGGCCTTGCATACACAAGGTCGTGGGTTCGATTCCTGCTTCGACCGAACACCAGCGGTGGATTATCCCACCTCAGTAATGCTGGTGACATTTCTGAGGGTTTCAAAGCTTCTCTAAGTGCTTTCACTGCAATGTGGAATGCCGTTCGGACTCGTCTATAAAAAGGAGGTCCCTTGTCATTGAGCTTAACATGGAATCGGGCAGCACTCAGTGCTAAGAGAGAAGTTCACCAATGTGGTATCACAATGGACTGAATAGTCCAAGTGAGCCTGATACATCGGGCTGTCACCTAAACTAACCATACTGAAACTATATTCAAGCTACAGCTGCTCAAAAGCAAGTTTTTCTACCTCACAGCACTTGTGGGAAGCTGGCGAACAGCTTCTTCAAAGTCAACAAAGGAAGCATATTTTGCTGATCATTCCTGGAGATGAAAAGTAAATCCACTACGACAATCCCAATCGACAAAAACTATGTGCTTATAGACATCAATCCCACATCGAATATGACGGCAAAGACGAATATAGATGCAACCAAGAGAAATGATCACAGGAGTTTTGTATCGAACTCACCCAGCAAAATAAAAAAACGTCGCCAAAAAAGTAATGCAAATGTTCTTTTTGGATCCGGAAGTGGTGCAAAATTTACGCAGAAGCGATGAATTTAACATGGGCTTGTCATAGGACAGAAGCCCTCCATTTCAACAGCCGTTGCATTGAATTTACATCACTTCTTTAGATGTGATCCGAATTCAATGTTTTGGATGTAAATTACAAAATTCTGTGATATTTTGTCAAATAAATAATTTTTATAATTTTGTATAATTTTTAATGGATTCTAACGCTTGTCGGAAACGTTTAACTTAAAATATTTTCAAAAATGCACAATTTTTTTCAGATTGGATTTTGCATTTTTTTCGATAAAATTTAAATGGTTTGTACCATTTTATGAATTCTTACTCTGTTTTTAACCTATTTGAAACAAAAAATTTAAAATTACCCATTAAAAGTATGAAAAAACCAAGTTGTAAAAAATTGAATTAAAAGAACTTCCTAGGTAGTTAAAATAAACAACATCATTTGGATTGCTTCTTCTGGAAGTGCTTTTAAAGTTGTGCCTTTGGAAGAACTTCCAAATTTTTTTGCTGGGCAATTGATACTTTGGGGCCAAGTATTGATTGTGATAAATGGTCGCAGTACTTAGAAAGTCAAGACAACGTGATTTCGCAGCACGATAACTCTGGGCCACTCTGTTGCGAACCCAGTAAAAACTTACTTGCAAATACTCAAATGGAAAGTACCCCACCCGACGTATAGCCCAGACATTCTTCCTTTTTATTATCACTTGCTCAGATCGATGACACATGTTGTGGCTGATCAACATATTCGCTCTTATGGGAAAGACTAAAATTTACTCAATATACGGATGGAGTTGTTTTTTCGTTACGGTATCCGAAAGTTGCCACAAAGACGGAACAAATAGTCGCGGAAGATGGACGGTACTTCAATTGTTCAGTTTGAAAAAATTTCGTACTTTTAATTTGCGCTCCCAATATTTTAAGACATATGAAGTTAATAATTTTTTTAATAGGAAAATTTTTAAAAATATTTTTGTATAAAAATTTATTATAAACACAAGAAAAAAAATGTGTTTTTTTTTCGGACATTTCTTTATCCAATATATATTTTAATAAATATATTTAGGCAGAGTTTCTATTAAGAATGTCATCCCATTGTGCCATTTCAGAGTGTTTCAAATCCTGATAACAGAATCATTGAGGATATTTTGCAACATTTTGTTAGGGGTTTTGCAATGTGTCAATTGTATATTGAGCTATACATATAGAGCTGGAAAGAATCATAGTTTACATTTGGTATTATCTCTAGTTTTTCTTATGTCAGTTGAGTCATGTAGTCTTTAGAAGCATTTATACACTGATAAACACACACTAACATACACACATATATGTTACCCATATTTGCAAAGTGATGTTCAAACCAACATCCGTAGAATATAAAACAACACACAGCCATACAATATCATATTTGTTTGTATACATATAGGGACACATCACAGGATCACATGAGAATAATAATAGAGTGTGAAATGTGAATTTGTGAATTTGGTCATGTTGTCTTGTCTCTTAACCATGGCCCTCCATCCGTATCCGTCCATCCATCTATGGCACACATGAAAATGTTTCCCTGTTTTTTTTTTTTTTGCAACCAACCATTGATGATTGGTTGAGAGCGTGCCGAATTTTGCAAAATATTGGAAAAATGTCCATAATCATAGTGAAATACAGTAGATTTTAGTGTGTACATTTATTTTTATATTGACAGAGCTGTGTATTGAGTTTACCCCAAGTGTGTCTGTCTGTCTGCCTGTCTATCTGTGTGTCTGTCTATCTTCTACACCCATCTGTCTGGCATAATTTATGGCGTTTGATTTGTTTCATGCTATGTGAATAATGTTCACAAGATTTATGGTAAAATTATTTATGTATGAGTGAATTAGTAGGTAAGTGTGAGTGAGTGTGAATAGTAAAACAAACAAACAAAAAAAAAAATATTGAACTAGAAGGCAAAAACAAATATTTTATTTATTGCCGCTTTAGTAAATAAGGCAAATTTGTTGGTAAACAAATAATGATATTTAATTTGTTTATCTTAAATTGTGAAAGTTTATGGTAGTGGTTCAGAATAATAGCTGTCAAATCAATAATTAAATCAATAAAGAATATAAGAAGAATTTACTACGAGTCAGTGATTCATGCGGAAAATTTAGTGAGCTACTTAAACAATGTCAATTTTGATTACTAAATAAATAAAATAATAATAATTTGAGATCAAGGCAACACTTTTTATACATATATACAATAAGCGGGTTTATTTACTATACAGTTTTCAAAGCTGGATTTAATTTGCTATAATTAAATAATAAAATTTTAGCCCAAAAGAGTTCAGAAGATTATACATCTCCGGATATTCACACCATCAGGGTCAAGAAAGGTTTTCCAATAAGAGGTGCTATTTTGGTATTCAAAGAGAAATGCTATTTATTGAGGTATATGATCTGATCTATATTTTATAATATGCCGCTAATAACAAAAAAGCCATATAAGCCACCATTATTGTTTTCACGAAATTTTATGTTATCAAATCGCTATGTCCAATAACCCCGCCAGACCATAAAGAGCATCAAATCACAAGCACACATTGAGTATGGGCAGGCTCCTTTACAATTAGTCTTGGGGCCCCCAAGACCCAGATGCATTGGAAATAAACCTTAGGAGTCAATATAATTTTCAACATTTTTTACAAAAATATTTCCAATTAAGCTATTATAAAATTATCTTTATAATCAAATTAAAAAGGGTGGAACACAGTGTTAGGAAAAAACAAGTAAGGAAAGTCTAAAGTCGGGCGGGGCCGACTATATTATACCCTGCTCCACTTTGTAGATCTAAATTTTCGATACCATATCACATCCGTCAAATGTGTTGGGGGCTATATATAAAGGTTTTTGTCCCAAATACATACATTTAAATGTCACTCGATTTGATAGACTTTTAAAAAATCTATAGACTCAACATTTAAGTTGGCTAATGCACTAGGGTGGAACACAATTTTAGTAAAAAAATATGGGAAACATTTAAATCTGAAGCAATTTTAAGGAAACTTCGCAAAAGTTTATTTATGATTTATCGCTCGATATATATGTATTAGAAGTTTAGGAAAATTAGAGTCATTTTTACAACTTTTCGACTAAGCAGTGGCGATTTAACAAGGAAAATGTTGGTATTTTGACCATTTTTGTCGAAATCAGAAAAACATATATATGGGAGCTATATCTAAATCTGAACCGATTTCAATCAAATGTGGCACACATGACTATATTACTAATTGTTCTCCTAGTGCAAAATTTCAACCAAATTGGGCTCTGGCTTCTGGGGTCATATAAGTCCATATCGGGCGAAAAATATATATGGAAGCTATATCTAAATCTGAATCGATTTCAACCAAATTTGGCATGCATAGCTACAATACTAAATCTACTCCCTGTGCAAAATTCCAATCAAATTGGGCCAAAACTCTGGCTTTTAGGACCATATTAGTCCATATCGGACGAAAGATATATATGGGAGCTATATCTAAATCTGAACAGATTTCAATCAAATTTTGCACACTTGACTGTACTACTAATTGTACGCCTAGTGCAAAATTTCATCCAAATTCGGCCAAAAATCTGGCTTCTGGAGCCATATAAGTCCATATCGGGCGAAAGATATATATGGGAGCTATATCTAAATCTGAACCGATTTCAATCAAATTTTGCACACTTGACTACACGACTAAGTGTTATGTTTGTAAAAAATTTCAAGCAAATCGGTATAAAACTCTGGCTGCTGGGTCTATATTAGTGTATATCGGGCGAAAGATATATATGGGAGCTATATCTAAATCTGAACCGATTTCTTCCAAAATCAATTCTGACCCAAATTAGGAACATGTGCCAAATTTGAAGGCGATTGGACTTAACTTGCGACCTAGACTTTGATCACAAAAATGTGTTCACAGACAGACGGACGGACCCTGAGCATTATTGCCAAAGACACCATGGGTCTATCTCGTCTCCTTCTGGGCGTTACAAACATATGCACTAACTTATAATACCCTGTTCCACAGTGTGGTGCAGGGTATAAAAAGTAAGGAAAGTCTAAAGTCGGGCGGAGTCGACTATGTTATACCCTGCACCACTTTGTAGATCTAAATTTTCGATACCATATCACATCTGTCAAATGTGTTGGGGGCTATATAGAAAGGTTTGTCCCAAATACATACATTTAAATATCACTCGATTTGGACAGAATTTATAATCTATAGACTTAAAATTTTTAGTCGGCTAACGCCCTGGGATGGTACACAATGAACCAATTTTGAGGCAACTTCACAAAAGTGTATTTATGATTTATCGGTCGATATATATGTATTAGAAATAAAGGAAAATTTGAGTCACTTTTACAAGTTTTCGACTACGCTGTGGCGATTTTATTAGGAAAATGTGGGTATTTTGGCCATTTTTGCGCAAATCCGAAAAACATATATATGGGAGTTACATCTAAATCAGAACCGATTTCAGCCAAATTTGGCATGCATAGCTACAATGCTAATTCTACTCCCTGTGCAAAATTTCAACCAAATCGGAGCAAAAAATTGGCCTCTGTGGTGATATGAGTGAAAATCGGGCGAACGATATATATGGGAGCTATATCTAAATTTGAACCGATTTCAATAAAATTTGGCACACTTGACTACACTACTAATTGTACTCCTAGTGAAAAATTTCAACCAAATTGGGGTAAAACTCTGGCTAAAGGGACCGTATTAGTCCATATCGGGCGAAAAATATATATGGGAGCTATATCTAAATCTGAACCGATTTCAACCAAATTTGGCACGCATAGCTACAGTGCTAATTCTACTCCCTGTGCAAAATTTCAACTAAATCGGAGCAAAAAATTGGCCTCTGTGGTCATATGAGTGTAAATCGGGCGAACGATATATATGGGAGCTATATCTAAATCTGAACCGATTTCAATAAAATTTCGCACACTTGACTACACTACTAATTGTACTCCTACACTACTAATTGTACTCCTACTCTGGCTAAAGGGACCGTATTAGTCCATATCGGGCGAAAGATATATATGGGAGCTATATCTAAATCTGAAGCGATTTCAATAAAATTTGGCACACTTGACTATAGTACTAATTGATCTTCTTGTGCAAAATTTTAAGCAAATTAAGGTAAAACTCTGGCTTCTGGGGCCATATAAGTCCATATCGGGCGAAATATATATATGGGAGTTATATCTAAATCTGAACCGATTTTAATCAAATTTGACATGCATACTATGGTAAGTATTTTAATTATACTCCCTGTGCAAAATTTCACGTAAATCGGACTGCAACTTTGACTTCTGTGGTAATATGAGGGAAAATCGGCCGAAAAATCTATATGGGAGTTATATCTAAATCTGAACCGATTTCAATAAACTTTAGCATACTTGACTACACTAGTAATTGTACTCCTAGTGCACAATTTCAATCAAATTGGGGTAAAACTCTGGCTTCTGGGGCCATGTCACATTTGAAGGCGATTGGACTTAAACTGCGATTTCGACTTTGATCACAAAAAAAAAAATGTGTTCACTGACAGACGGACATGGCTAGATCGACTCAGGGACCCACCCTGAGCATTATTGCCAAGGACACCATGTGTCTATCTCGTCTCCTTCTGGGTGTTGTAAACATATGCACTAACTTAGGTTAGGTTAGGTTAGGTTAGGTGGCAGCCCGATGTCAATCAATTCAATATTTCTTTATTTTCACATTTCGTTATAAAAAATACATTAAATAATATATTTACAATATTACTTTTCTTGAAAATAAAACAAAGAAATGAACAGCATGGTTTTTATAAACTGTCTGCCGGAAATCGAGTTTTATATGTAAATTTAATAATTATACTCTTCAATTAATGTTTTCCTGTAATTAAGGGCTTCTACCAGAAATTTGTATAAAGGTAGCCAGCAAAAATCTTCACCGCCATTTAATATGTATATAATCTCGTTTTGAGTTAAACATCTAGCGTTGAAATTTTTATAGCGTAGTTCACTTACTATTGGGCATCTGCCAATCATGTGGTCTAGAGATTCTACTTCTCCCCAATTACACAGAGAACAGCGCCGATCAGCAACATCGCCGAAACCATTTCCATTTAGCCAAAATAAATCTGCTCTGGCTTTTAAAATCATTGTAATTTGATGAGGGGTAAAATTTTCATTACAATAATAGATTCCCATACCAAAATCAAGATGTTTATAAAAGCGTTGTTCACTTGCACGTGCCTTTTGCATGTAAGAGATGAGGGAACTCTCTGTAATTTTACTTAATAATTCCTGGCTTGCCTCAAACCAACATTTTTTATTTATCATAAAATTGTTATTATCAATGTTATGGTTCGACAGCTTTTGTCTGTAGTCTTTAAAACAAGCCAAATTTTTCCCAGCAAGTTTGTTTGCTAGGATATGGGGCAGTCTTTGCTCATCAAGGGTAAACAGTAACTTGGCCAAGTACGATAAGTGCAGCCCGATGTATCAGGCTCACTTAGACTATTCAGTCCATTGTGATACCACATTGGTGAACTTCTCTCTTATCGCTGAGTGCTGCCCGATTCCATGTTAAGCTCAATGACAAGGGACCTCCTTTTTATAGCCGAGTCCGAACGGCGTTCCACATTGTAGTGAAACCACTTAGAGAAGCTTTGATACCCTCAGAAATGTCACCATAATTACTGAGGTGGGATAAAGGGTGATACGGTCAAAATTTGGTCAAGGGAAAACGCGTGTAAATCGGTGAAATCGTTTATTTAAAAAATTAAATTAAATTTCTTTTTCAAGTTCAATTAGTATAAAATTCAGGAAAAATATTCAGTTAGGCTTTCGCTTTTCCAAATCCGAATTGCCAGGCCTCACGCTTGACACCTGCCATCAGATTTTGTACAGCCACCTTGTCCACCTTCTTCGCCGCAGAAAGCCAGTTTGCCTTGAACTGCTGCTCGTCCATAGCAGTTTTTTTGGTCTTCTTTAGGTTCCGCTTGACAATAGCCCAGTATTTCTCAATTGGGCGGAGCTCTGGCGTGTTGGGAGGGTTCTTGTCCTTGGGCGGCGTACCACTCCATGGCCTTTTTACCGTAATGGCAAGATGCCAAATCCGGCCAAAACAGTACGGAATAACCGAGTTTCTTCAGGAAAGGCAGCAGACGTTTATTCAAACACTTTTTCACGTAAATTTCTTGGTTGACAGTCCCGGAAGCTATGAAAATGCTGCTTTTCAAGCCACAAGTACAGATGGCTTGCCAAACCTGATATTTCTATGCGAACGTTGACAGTTTTATGTGCTTGAAAATATCTGCTACCTTTCCCCTTCCTTTTGCCGTATAAAACTCCTATCCCGGAAGCTGCTTGTAGTCGGCTTTGACGTAGGTTTCGTCGTCCATTACCACGCAGTCAAACTTCGTCAGCATCGTCGTGTACAGCCTCCGGGATCGCGCTTTGGCCGTCGTATTTTGTTTATCATCGCGATTTGGAGTCACTACCTTCTTGTAAATCGATAGTCCGGCTCGTTTTTTGGCTAGATGCACGGTTGTAGACGATACACCCAGCTTATTTGCAGCATCTCGGAGAGAGAGGTTAGGGTTTCGCTTGAAACTACCGGCACCTCTCTTTGTCGTCTCAGCGGCTTCCGGTTTTCGATTTCCCCCCGATCCAGACATCCTGGCTGTCGACGTTCCCCAAACACTTTAATTACATTTGTAACGGTTGATTTGGGAACGTTTAGCGATTTTGCCAGCTCTGCGTGCGAGTAGATCGGATTTTCGCGATGCGCGAGCAAAATTTTGATACGCTGCTCTTCTTGCTTAGACGGCATTTGGACAACTGAAGAGTGAATTCCAAAATCAAAATAGAAGCAACATTCTACACACACACCTTCAAAATGAGGGGTATTCAGGTTTTTAAACGCAAAATTGAAAGAAATACGTCAAGTTTATATTGACCAAATTTTGACCGTATCACCTTTATTCAGTCCATTGTGATACCACATTGGTGAACTTCTCTCTTATCACTGAGTGCTGCCCGATTCCATGTTAAGCTCAATGACAAGGGACCTCCATTTTATAGCCGAGTCCGAACGGCGTTCCACATTGCAGTGAAACCACTTAGAGAAGCTTTGAAACCCTCAGAAATGTCACCAGCATTACTGAGGTGGGTTAATCACCGCTGAAAAACTTTTTGGTGTTCGGTTGAAGCAGGAATCGAACCCACGACCTTGTGTATGCAAGGCGAGCATGCTAACCATTGCACCACGGTGGCCTTAAGGCCTCTGCTATCTCGATCAACTTCATTTTACGGTCATTCAAAATCATTTTGTGGATTTTTTTGATGTTTTCGTCGGTAACCACCTCTTTCGGGTGTCCACTGCGTTCACCGTCCACCGTGCTCATTTCACCACGCTTGAATTTTGCATAGCAATGAATTATTGTTGATTTCCCTGAGGCAGAGTCCGGAAACTCATTATGAAGTCAAGTTTTTGCTTCCACCGTATTTTTTCCCTTTAGAAAACAGTATTTTATCAAAACACGAAATTCCTTTTTTCCATTTTTTCACAATAACAAAAGTTGCTTCACAAAAGACGCTCTATCTCACAAACTAATTGACTTACAGACGTCAAATTTTGACACGAATCATTTGAAGGTTGGTACTACATAAAAAATAATATGCATTAATATACAAGTATATATAATATGCATAATAATATACTAGCGACGCCATCTATGTGTCAGACCGGGGACTTATCAGACAACCTGTTAAATAAAATATATTTATTTATAACAAACTAAAAAGTTAATTGGAAGTGCTGATTTCTTTGGTCAATTTTTTTAATCAAGTATAATTTATGATTTAATTAATTCTGTGATAATAACATTTTCATAATCAAAGCAATTTCAATTAATAAATTAATTCCATCAATTAATTTCATGATTGAATAAAAGAAAAAGTCCTTTGTATTGATTTTTAATATTTTCAGTCCCTTTCTGAAAGTATATCGTCGTACCCTTTTAGAATTTTATTATGCATTAACTTAAATTTAAATATATAAAAGAAATTAAATTTATTTAGAATCCTTTTTCTTTAATTGCAAAATATGCTGTTCATTTTTTTTTTGTTTTGTTTTTGTTCGCAACATTAAGACAAGAAACAATCAACGTTTTTCTTCATTGTTCTCATGTAATCATCATAGATTTTAATTTGCTGCCATAAATAAATTTCTGTTATTCTTTGCCCGTCAGTAAGACTGTCATTCGCTACTCACTCATTTGGCTTCAGTCAGCCGGAGGCCTCTGTAAACAGGCTTCCATTCCATTCATTCTCAATGGAGACCATGCGTGTGCGAGTGTTGATTCTTTATTAATGCCAACGAGTTATACCGCATTTCATCAAAAACATAACACAATGGACTACATATCTACCATTACTTGGTATGGGAGATATATAGGAGGTTTGCCATATCCGGATAGGGAGCAAACAGAAAAAAATCGTCTCCGTCTTAACATTGTCACTTAGACATTCAGTCACTGATTTATTTAGTTTTCTTTCGTTTCAGCCATATAACAATCTCATGTCGCTCAAACATAAGCACACTAACTCACTTAAAGAGGAATTCCATACAATAGCATTGTCTGTGTGTGTGTAAAGCCTTTATTTTTGATTTTTTATTTTACCAACGTCAAAGCATCCCAAACACAAAGCACCATCAGCAACGACCAAGACTATGGCCCACAAATAAAATTCTCAAAACAAATGAAGAAGAGCATAAGAAAATCTCTAAAATCATGTCGCCATTTTTATTATCTTTTCTCCCCTTTTGGTTGTGTGCAAAGCTCAGCCTTGGTCGGATGTTTGGTTGGCTGGCTGGCTGGCCGACTTGTGTCAAAGGGGAAACGGAAGTGTTTTTGGGTGATATTTTGTGTTGCCAGAGACTACAAGCCTAAGCTCTTATGTTCTATTAAGATTTATAATGGAAGATATGTAGTTTTGCTTGGTTAATTTGTTCAACCATATTTTTCTCTGTATTTGTTGTTTCTCCATCTCTTCTATGTCTTTGAGACTTAGATGTGTGTGTCTTATCGAATGGCTCCTTTTTCATTTCGCATGATTGCTGGTTCGTGTTCTTTAGATTTTCTATTTAAATCTTGAAATAGTAGCATAATAAAAAAATTCTAGATTGAGGAAACAAATATGGAATATTTGTTCTTGTAAACACAAATTTTTATTGCAAAAATTTATAAAAGATTTATTCATTTATATGCATGATGATGAAGATATAATAAATCGTTATTGCTCGTTTATGCCCATGTATATTAGGCGAAAATCCGAAAATAGTCTTATTCGGCGATTGTATCAATTATTAAAATATGGTAATCCAGCAAAAAAACATGATTTAAGCTTTGTTTTTTTTTTGTGGCAATAATGTACGCAAACATGTTTTAAGAGTAAAATGTTATTTTTAGACGCTGATTGTGGATTATTTTTATCACAAAAATGTTATTTTCTCGGCTAACATATACATGGTTGCTGAAATCAGTTCGAGAAAATAATATAGTTTCAACAGACATGTTCCATGTTCGCCGTCCAAAAATTACATTTTGATCTGGAAACATTTTTGGGTTGAACATATTCCTTCTCTGGAAGGGGAAGCGAGAGTTTACATTTCTTTGTCAAGCAGATATTTTGCCTTTATCTTCGCACAAAATCTGTAATGGGGTAGGCTCTTTCAACCACCGGGACATCTCAATTAAAACAAGTATATACGACCGTAAGTTCGGCCAGGCCGAAGCTTATGTACCCTCCACCATGGATTGCGTAGAAACTTCTACTGAAGACTGTCATCCACAATCAAATTACTTGGGTTGCGGTAACACTTGCCGATGGTAAGGTATCTTAAAACTAACTAACACCGATTAAATACGTATATAATTAAGTTTAAAGTTTCTATAGAAATAAAATTTTGACAAAATAAAATGTTGACAACATTTTCTATAGTAGTAAAATTTGGAAAAAATTTTCTATAGAAGTAAAATTTGGAAAAAATTTTCTATAGAAATAAAATTTGGAAAAAATTTTCTATAGAAATAAAATTTGGAAAACATTTTCTATAGAAATAAAATTATGACAAAATTTTCTATAGAAATAAAATTTTGACAAAACTTTCTATAGAAATAACATTTTGACAATGTTTTCTATAAAAATAAAATGTTGGTAGATTATTTTTGGCTCGAGTGGCAACCATGATAATCATGATGAACCGATATGGACCAATTTTTGTGTGATTGCGGATCGGCTATACATAACTATAGACCGATATGGACCAATTTTGGCATGGTTATTAGCGGCCTTATACTAACACCACGTTGCAAATTTCAACCGGATCGGATGAATTTTGCTCCTCCAAGAGGCTCCGGAAGACAAATCTGGGGATCGATTTATGTGGGGGCTATATATAATTATGGACCGATATGGACCAATTCTTGCATGGTTGTTAGAGACCATATACTTAAAAATAACATTTTGACAACATTTTCTATAGAAATAACATTTTGGTAGATTATTTTTGGCTCGAATGGCAACCATGATTATGAACCGATATGGACCAATTTTTGTGTGATTGGGGATCGGCTATATATAACTATAGACCGATATGGACCAATTTTGGCATGGTTATTAGCGGCCTTATACTAACACCACGTTGCAAATTTCAACCGGATCGGATGAATTTTGCTCCTCCAAGAGGCTCCGGAGGACAAATTTGGGGATCGATTTATATGGGGGCTATATATAATTATGGACCGATATGGACCAGTTTTGGCATGGTTGTTAGAGACAATATACTATCAGCACGTACCACATTTCATTCGGATCGGATGACTTTTGCTCCTCTCAGAGGCTCCGGAGGTCAAATCTGGCGATCGGTTTATATGGGGCTATATGTAATTATGGGCCGATGTGGACCAATTTTTCCATGATTGTTAGAGACCATATACTAACACCATGTAATAAATGTCAGCCGGATCGGATGAAACTTGCTTCTCTTAGAGCAATCGCAAGCCAAATTTGGGGGTCCGTTTATATGGGGGCTATACGTAAAAGTGGACCGATATGACCCATTTGCAATACCATCCGACCTACATCAATAACAACTACTTGTGCCAAGTTTCAAGTCGATAGCTTGTTTCGTTCGGAAGTTAGCGTGATTTCAACAGACGGACGGACATGCTCAGATCGACTCAGAATTCCACCACGACCCAGAATATATATACTTTATGGGGTCTAATAGCAATATTTCGATGTGTTACAAATGGAATGACAAAGTTGATATACCCCCATCCTATGGTGGAGGGTATAAAAAGAGGTTTTTCATTATCGAGCAAAAAAAAAATGGAAGTTGCTTTACAAACAGTTCTTTTAAAGCGCATCCTGGGATCTTCTATTATTCACTTCTGATGATGTGATTCTGCACAAGTTTTAGGAAGTATGTTATTTGACTATTTTAAGTGAAAATATTAAATTTGGACAATAAAATTTCGCATTAATTCTAATGAACTTCCAAGGCACAACCTCTAAAGCAATGTAAAGGATCCGAAAACGGAGTACTGCTGTCCTATGATAAGGCCATGTAAAATTTATTGTAGATGATTAAAATAACAATTTGGGGATCCAAACCAATATTTTGTCAGCTCCTTTTTTGACGTGCTTACACAGAAAGAAATTTCGCGAAAATTTTTCCAATTAAAGGTTGATCAATTAAAAAATTATCTGTTACCTATAAATTTTGAATAAAATCAAAAAATTTATCTCAATAGTTTTTACGTTAAAATATTAATAATAAGTTAATAAGCATTAATAATAAGTAAAAAAAATATTTCAAATTAAAGATAAAATCGATAATTTTGGTCGGACATAATTATATAATAATTAGAATACGAGAAATATAAGAAAAAAAATATATAAGAAAGAATTCTTGGATTACAAGAAAAATTATTGATAAGACCGAAAATGTTTAATTGGAAAAAATATAGATCGTATACAATAAAAAACAAGTTTATAACGTTACAAGAAAAGTTTTTCATCAAATGTTTTAATAATTATAAATAAATAGAAATGCAATAGATAATTGAATTTTAAATGTTTATTTTTTAAAAACGATTAAATTTAATTTAATTTTAACATCAGTTTGACAAAGGGCATTGCTGAATGATGCACTCCTTAAAATCCTTAAAATTGGCTTCATATATTCCACCTGATATGTAATAAATTCATATTTACCGCAAGAACACAGCCTATCTAACCGCCGATTTTCTGGGTATGAATAGACACAATATCTGCATAGAAATAAAATTTAAACTCTCGCCTATGCTATTATCGATAATATATGAAGGTCAAGAATTTAGTGTATGGCCTCTGTTATATAAAGCAAAACGAATGCAAAAACTTTACTTACTAAATAAATATATATATTTTTAAATTTCTTTTATTATTTGCTTATTTTTATACCCTTCACCACTACTGTGGTACAGGGTATAATAAGTTTGTGCATTTGTATGTAACGCCAAGAAGGAGTAATGATAGACCAACCTTTTAGTATACGGATCGGCATAGAATTAAATTCTGAGTCGATTTAGCGATGTCCGTCTGTCTGTCTGTCCGTCTGTCTGTCCGTCTGTCTGTCTGTCTGTCTGTCTGTCTGTTGATGTATTTTTGTGTGCAAAGTACAGCTCGCAGTTTTAGTCCGATTGTCCTAAAATTTGGTATAGGGTCCTGTTTCGGCTCAAAGACGATCCCTATTGATTTTGGAAAAAATCGGTTCCGATTTAGATATAGCTGCCATATATATTTTTCACCGATCTGGTCATAATTGGCGTGTATATCAACCGATCTTCCTCAAATTCCGTACATCCGAATATTTTATGAGTCTCGAAAAACTTGCAAAATATCAGCCAAAGCGGTTCAGATTTAGATATAGCTCCCATATATAGCTTTCGCCCGATTTACACTCATTTGCCCACAGAGGCCAATTTTTTGCTCCGATTTAGTTGAAATCTTGCATAGGGAGTAGAATTAGCGTTGTAACTATGCGTGCCAAATTAGCTTGAAATCGGTTCAGATTTGGATATATCTCCCATATAAAGCTTTCGCCCGATTTACACTCATATGACCACAGAGGCCAATTTTTAACTCCGATTCAGATTTCAGATTTAGATATAGCTCCCATATATATGTTTTTCTGATTTCGACAAAAATGGTCAAAATACCAACATTTTCCTTGTAAAATCGCCACTGCTTAGTCGAAAAGTTGTAAAAATTACTCTAATTTTCCTAAACTTCTAATACATATATATCGAGCGATAAATCATAAATAAACTTTTTCGAAGTTTCCTTAAAATTGCTTCAGATTTAAACGTTTCCCATATTTTTTACTAACATTGTGTTCCACCCTAGTGCATTAGCCGACTTAAATTGTGAGTCTATAGATTTTGTAGAAAACTATCAAATTCTTCCAGATCGAGTGATATTTAAATGTATGTATTTGGAACAAACCTTTATATATAGCCCCCCACACATTTGACGGATGTGATATGGTATCGAAAATTTAGATCTACAAAGTGGTGCAGGGTATAATATAGTCGGCCCCGTCCGACTTTAGACTTTCCTTACTGGTTTTTAAATGTTTTTGATTCTAGCATAACCCAAAAATATCCTGGGTTCACCCAAAAATTGATGAAATAAATTCCATTTATCTTCGTTTGAGTTTTGGGGAATCATAGATGAATATAAATCCACTTAATTGTTGGGAAATGAAAAATTCTAAAATTAATTCGTGGAAAATATTCATTTACAATTTAGCGTCCAGAGAAAACCCACTTGTGAACTCAGTTTACTGTTAAATTTGATTTTCGTAACAGGCAATAGATCGAATTTTGAATGCTTTAGTGTGGTACACTGAAAAAAATATCTGAACACAAAGATTTCATTTCCTTGAAATGCATAACAGAGAAGACGCATATATCTTACAAAAATATTTTTTTTTAATTAATAAAAGTTAATCAACTTTTAATGGAAGCCTTTTTGTCCTTAATAGTTAGGTGATTCTATTTGAAAATTGATATTTTGATATAAAAAATTTGATCTGAGGTCAACATAGTTTTAATAAATTTGAAAAGTTCTTTAACATAAATGATCCAATAATTCGATCATTATTTATATCATGACTACATAACTAAATAGCATTCAAAACTAGAAGACGTTGTTCTTAATACTTTTTATGATTGAAAAATGACATATTTTAAAATTTAAACCATTTTGAATTTGGAATTTTTAGTTGGTTTTCATACGTCTATGCAATAAAAGTTGGAAAACATTCAAAATTAGGAGACGTCATTCAAGTCTTTATTTTAAGCTCCTTTAACTTTATCCAATGAACTCAATAGTCAAAGTGAGCCTGAAAATAAATGCCACTTTAACCTACTTGAAAAGTGACACAATTTGTACTTGTATGTGAGTCGCCGTTGCCATAGTTGCCAAAAATGGTAGATTTTTTTACTGTTTGATAGATTGGTATAATTCTTGTTGTTTTGGTAGATTTTACAAAATATTCCACTCCAATTAAGAGGTACTTAAAGTTTTTTTAGAAATAAAAACAAAATTTCCAATGGAAAAGTGATGGCAAAAACTGTTGAAAAATAAAATTGTTGAAAAAATTCTTTAAAAATGAATTTTCGACAAAATTTTTTATCAAAATAAAATTTTGACAAAATTTTCTATAGAATTAAAATGTTGTAAAAATTTTCTATAGAATTAAAATTTTGTGAAAATTTTCTATAGAAAAAAAGTTTTTTCAAAATTTTCTATAGAAATAAAATTTTTACAAAATTTTCTATAGAATTAAAATGTTGACAAAATTTTCTATAGAATTAAAATTTTGACAAAATTTTCTATGGAAATAAATTTTCTACAAAAATTTGATGCAAAGCTTCAAATTAAGGTATTTTAATTTTATAGAAAATTTTGTCAAACTTTTCTAGTTTCTAAAGAAATACAATTCTGATAAATTTTCTATGAAAATAATTTTCTACAAAAATTTGATGCAAAGCTTCCAATTAAGGTATTTAAATTTTGTCAAAATTTTCTATAGAATTAAATGTTGTCAAAATTTTCTATAGAATTAACATTTCGTCAAAATTTTCTATAGAAATAAAATTTTGACAAAATTTTCTATCGAAATAAAATTTTGACAAAATTTTCTATCGAAATAACATCTTGACAAAAAATACATTTTTGATAATATTTTCAACCGAAATAAAATTTTGACAAAACTTTCCACACCAATAAAATTTTGACAAACTTTTCTATAGGAATATAATTTTGTCAAAATTTTCTATAGAACTAGCATTTGACAAAATTTTCTATAAAATTAATTTTTTGTCAAAAGTTTCTATAGAATTAAAATTTTGTCAACATTTTCGATATAATTAAAATTTTTTCAAAATTTTGTAAAACTTTTCTATAGAACTATAATTTTGTAAAAATTTTCTATCAAATTCAAATTTTGTCAAAATTTTCTATAAAATTAAAATTTTGTCAAAATTTTCTATCAAATTAAAATTTTGTCAAAATTTTCTATCAAATTAAAATTTTGTCAAAATTTTCTATAGAATAAAATTGTCAAAATTTTCGACTAAGTAAAATTTTGTCAAAAATTTCTATAGAATTAAAATTTTATAAAAATTTTCTATAGAATTAAAATTTTATAAAAATTTTCTATCAAATTAAAATTTTGTCAAAATTTTTTATAAAATTAAAATTTTGTCAAAATTTTCTATAGAATTAAAATTTTGTCAAAATTTTCTATAGAATTAAAATTTTCTCAAAATTTTCTATAGAATTGGCATTTTGACAAATTTTTTATAAAATTTAATTTTTGTCAAAAGTTTCTATAGAACTAAAATATTGTCAAAATTTTCGATATAATTAAAATTTTGTAAAAATTTTCTATAGAATAAAAATTTTGTAAAAATTTTCTATAGAATTATAATTTTGTAAAAATTTTCTATCAAATTAAAATTTTGTCAAAATTTTCTATAAAATTAAAATTTTGTCAAAATTTTCTACAGAATTTGCATTTTGACAAAATTTTTTATAAAATTTAATTTTTGTCAAAAGTTTCTATAGAATTAAAATTTTGTCAAAATTTTCGATATAATTAAAATTTTTGTCAAAAGTTTCTGTAGAATTATAATTTTGTAAAAATTTTCTCTCAAATTAAAATTTTGTCAAAATTTTCTATAAAATTAAAATTTTGTCAAAATTTTCTATAGAATTAAAATTTTGTCAAAATTTTCTATAGAATTGGCATTTTGACACAATTTTCTATAGAATTGGCATTTTGACACAATTTTCTATAAAATTAAATTTTTGTAAAAATTTTCTATAGAATTAAAATGTTGTCCAAATTTTCTATTAATTAAAATTTTGTCAAAAATTTCTATAGAATTAAAATTTTATAAAAATTTTCTATAGAATTAAAAATTTGTCAAAATTCTGTATAGAAATAAAATTTTGACAACATTTTCTATAGAAATAAAATTTTGACAAAAATTTCTACAATTTTGACAAAATTTTCTAAAAAAAATAAATTTGGCGCAAAGCTTCAAATTAAGGTATTTTAATTCTATAGAAAATTTTGTCAAAATTTTCTATAGAATTAAAATGTTGTCAAAATTTTATATAGAACTAAACTTTTGTGAAAGTTTTCTATAGAAATAAAATGTTGACAAAATTGTATACCGAAATAAAATCTTGACCAAATATACAATTTTGACAAAATTTTCCCATAGCAATTAAATTTTGACAAACTTTTCTCTAGGAATATAATTTTGGCAAAATTTTCTGTAAAATTACATTTTGACAAAATTTTCTATAAAATTAAATTTTTGTGAAAATTTTCTATAGAATTAAAATTTTGCCAAAATTTTCTATAGAATTAAATTTTTGTCAAAATTTTCTATAGAATTAAAATTTTGTCAAAATTTTCAATAAAATTAAAATTTTGTCAAAATTGTCTATAGAATTAAAATTTTGTCAAAATTTTCTATAAAATTAAAATTTTGTCAAAATTTTCTATAAAATTAATATTTTTCTAAATTTTCTATAGAAATAAAATTTTTACAACATTTTCTACAGAATTTTTCTATAGAAATAAAATTTTGACAAAATTTTCTATAGAATTAAAATTTTGACAAAATTTTCTAAAGAAATACATTATTGACAAAATTTTCTAAAAAAAAATAAAATTTTGACAAAATTTTCAATGGAAATAAATTTTCTGCACAAAAATTGATGCAAAGCATAAAATTAAGTTATTTTAAATTTGGTTAATTTTTGGAAATATTGCCGTAAAATTTTGGTAGTTTATTTTTGGCCCGAGTGGCAACCGGGATGTGAGTTTGAATTTTAAATTGAGGTTAACATGGTCATGAGTGACTTCGATATTGAATGCCGAAGACATAAACGAATAAATTTAGATTTGTGCCTTAATATCAAGTCCGCAAACTGTTATTATTTTGATTTTAAAATTAAATTTGTTTGTACGTGATTAGCTATATTAAAATATCGCAAAAAGGGAATAATTGAATTCCATAAATGATATCTGTATCCCAATTTTAATTTTCTTGTTCCTAGATTTAAGACTACATAGGTCCCTAAAAATGTATTTATTTTAAAGAAGCCGCATCTTTGGCTCAGAATCTATAACAAAATAATAAAAAATTGGAACTCTGTAGGTTTTTTTCTGTGTATAGAGTTTAAATACATTTTTTATGTCATAAAACCATATCACATACATATATGGATTTTAAAGAGATTGCATTGCATTTGCATGCTAAACAGAGTCTGTTATTCTAAAAACTGAAAATGTTTGATTGCCATGTGTTTTAGATGGCATAAAAAAATTGATTTTTTTTCACTACTGCTTCTATTCAATGCTTGGAATTGTATATGATATCATTGGATGATAATTGAAAATCAAATGCAATTTCCATATAGATTTTTGTTATGTATTTGCTAAGAGCTATAAAAAAAAGATTGGCAGGTGTACGAGACTCAAGGGAATTAAAAATAAATATTTGCCATGATAAATAAAAGGCGATAAAGTGGAAATAAATGCAAATTGTTTTGCAAACATTTTTTTAAAACTATTTTAGAGATTTCGAGTGGTTAGATTCCTATTAAATAGAAATTAAAAGAATATTGTATATTTTATTTAATAAACACAAAAAATAAAAACTTTATATTAAATATATTGGAGCTTTATATAAGAGGCAATTGGATAACAAAGTATTGAAATTTTAATTTAAAACGTTCGTAATTTTTGATTTAAATAAATAATCTTTAAATTACCTTAGATATTGACGGTTTGGATAAATGATAAAAAGCTTCAAATAAAGGCTAAAACTTATTTTGAGGATATTGCACCTTCGATTTATTTTTGTTTATATTAAGAAAATATTTTTTACTTTGAAATATCGGTTATGGTACGCAATTTTTAAATGACAAAAATTAATAGTATCAATATTTTTTTTATTGGGCCAATTAATTTTTTAATTGACTTTCAATTAATTTTTTAATTGATGCTATCATTTCTGTGATTGAAGAACAAAATTAATTGGATCAATTAATTTGGTTTTGAATTAGAAAATATTTTTTTTTTGTGTGAAAAATTTCATTTTTGTAAATCATAGCTTTAATTTGCAGTTTAACTTTATTAAAAAGTTAATTGACTTCATTAACAAATTTCAATTATTATACCCTAAACCACATAGTGGTTAGGGTATAATAACTTTGATCTGCCAAAAAATGTGCCTACCAGAAATATTGATTTTTGATCCCATAAAATATATACCGATCGACTCAGAATCACCTCCTGAGCCGATCTAGCGCTTGGTGTCCGTCTGTCCATGTATTTGTTGTTCGTAGGATTCCGGTCGCAATTATTAACCGATTTTGATGAAATTTGGTACAGAGTATTGTTTGGGCACAAAGACGAACGCTATTGAATTTGGAAGAAATGGGATCAAATTTAGATATAGCTCCCATATATATGTATCGCCCGATTTCGACAAATGGGGTCACGTTGCGCTTTATTATTAACCGATCGTCTTCAAATTTGGCACAAAGCAATATTTTTCATCACACTTTAAGTCTGTAAAATTTAATCGAAATCGGTCCATATTTAGATATAGCACTCATATATATGTATCGCCCGATTATCACAAAGTTGGCCATAAAACTCTTATTTATCAACCGATCTTACTCAAACTTGGCTTACTATAATCATTTATAATACTAGCAATATGTGCAAAAAATCATCGAGATCGGTTCAGATTTAGCTATAGCTCCATATATATGTATCGCCCAATCTTTCCAAATTTGGCCATAAAATCCTTATTTATCAACCGATCATACTAATTTTTTTTTTCGGGAGCCACCGTGGTGCAATGGTTAGCATGCGGGCCTTGCATACACAAGGTCGTGGGTTCGATTTCTGCTTCGACCGAACACCAAAAAGTTTTTCAGCGGTAAATTATCCCACCTCAGTAATGCTGGTGACATTTCTGAGGGTTTCTAAGTGGTTTCACTGCAATGTGGAACGCCGTTCGGACTTGGCTATAAAAAGGAGGTCCCTTGTCATTCAGCTTAAACTGGAATCGGGCAGCACTCAGTGATAAGAGAGAAGTTCACCAATGTGGTATCACAATGGACTGAATAGTCTAAGTAAGCCTGATACATCGGGCTGCCACCTAACCTAACCATCATCCAAATCGGTTCAGATTTAGATATAGCTCCCATATATATGTATTGCCTTTTTTCAAAATTTTACCGCCAATAACTTTATTTCTGAGCATAATAGCCTTTTTTACTAACCGATCTTATTCAAACTTACCACAAAATAACCTTCTCTGGTATCAATCAAACCTGCAAAATATCACCCACATTGATTCACGTTTAGATATAGCTCCCATATTTATATGCACAGCTCAAAATTGTCCATAATTCTCTTATTTATTGCCAAATGTTACTCAAATTTCAAATTTGGATATATTAGCCAATCGAACTTAGACTTACACATAGCTCTTACATAAATGCATTGCCGATTTTCACAAATTTGGCTACATTATCCACACTAATTGAGCTATTTTCTATTTTTAAATAATGAACTCAATATTAGTGGTCTACTAACTCTGTAGGTAGGAGCCAATGAGCTGCAATGGTTAGTATGCCCGCCTTGCATACACAGAGTCATGGGTTCGAACCCAGTTTCGACCAATCACCAGAAAAGTTTTTCAGCGGTGGATTATCCAACCTCAGTAATGCTGTTGACATTTCTGAGTGTTTCAAAGCTTCTCTAAGTGGTTTCACTGCAATGTGGAACGTCGTTCGGACTCGGCTTTAAAAAGGAGTTCCCTTGTCATTGAGATTAACATAGAATCGGGCAGCACTCAGTGATAAGAGAGAAGTCTGATATATCGGCCTGCCACTATACCTAGCCTAACTCTGTAGGTGTAAAACCAAGTATAGCTTCTAATATCAGGCGTTTCTCTTCAGATTGTGATAAAATTGCAATAAACATGTACTCCTTAATTTTCATAAATAAGGAAATTCTGTTCATCTTCCAAACCAATGTTTACTAATTCACTGGGCATGGTTTAGGGTATGATATAGTCGGCCCGACTTTCTACTTGTTTTGTAATTGATTCAATTGAAAATTTAATTGATGTTGATTGCAAAACTAAATTAATTGTTTAACAATTTGAATAAAATATCAATTTTTGAAATATTTGTTTTAATAATTTTGTTGTTTTTTTAATTAAAAATATCCATATTTTTTTTAATCACTCAGTCTTCCCTGTTTGATTAAAAAAACTACGTTTCGCTGGCGATATTGCCTCTTTAATCGATTGATATCGTTGCCAAATTATGGGACTTTTTATGTTCGTTCACAAAACTTCTTTTTTTATGTTTTTAACCACTTTAAGAATACGCTTATTTATACTTCTGGTTTAAAAGTTAGAGCAATAATGAAAACTCAGTTCTTTATTAGTCCTAATTGAAAGAGCTGCCTATCAACTGTTACCCCATTGAACTATTGAATTTCCTTAATTTTTGTACAGGAATTTTAATGTAGCCCTGGTAAACAAAATCCCCAAAAAGGATATAAAACCTTTGTTATGTTTATGCTTAATCGTCCAGTAAATGGCTAACAATGCAATAGCTCTTCAATATGTTTGTGAAAAATCCTTTTTGCTTTTCATATTATCTTTAAGGCACTCCTCTTTGCATGTTCTCTGGCCATTCACATGTGTGCTATGATGCTCTTTATTTTTTTTTTTCCTAAAGAAAGAAAGTCCGTGCGTTATCAGTTTGAGTCCTTTTCTTGGAATAAATAACAGCATAATCATAACGCACATACACACACATTAATTGGTTTCTCCCATTTATCGTATAACACTTTATTCAAATTGGAACACGTAACGCCATTAAAATACACTCAACATTCTAGGGCTTGTTAGTTAGGTGGCTCTCCACCCCCCATATAATTTGGGTGCACATTTTGTTGGCATGACTGTTGTCTTGTCTTCTAAGAAAGTCCTATGGTTCGATTCCCTCAATTTTTTTTTGCCACCACTTATTGGTTATACTTGGATTTTGGATCTACTTCTTTTCGCATTCATTTAAGTCTTTCGTAAATTTATGTTTTATCAATGCTTTTTTCGGATTTATGGCCTTTCTATAAGACAGTCGCAGCCACTGCGTACATAAGGGATGAGCTCCAAAAATGATAGAAAGGCACAATGAGGTGGTATCAAAACCATAATCACCGCCAGTGTGGAATATGGAACAGTGGTTTCGATGGATTATTATTCAGAGGTGAGGAGACTAAGGCTACTCCTAAGTACTGTCTGACAAAATAAAGGATTAACCTTAGGTAGGAAACTGAATTTAAAGAGCCGCATTAAAGAACAAATTGAGAAAGCCTAAAGGTAGAATTACATACCATGCGTTCAATGCGTACAATGCGTTCGATGATTGAAGAGTTGAAATTTCTCTTTGAAATCAAAAGCTCGAATAGTCTGCCGCAAACAAGAAAAATCAACACTTCCATCAACGCACGGATTGACGCATGGTGTATAATTCAACCATAAAGACGTTGGGTCTTGTGAAGAAGAGCTGTAGGCTCTAAATGGGGCCTGAATCTAATGGTGATGCACTGGATATATGAGAGAGAGTTTGGTAGACATCAATTGAGAGGAAGTGCAACATAGAAATATTACAACGGGCATGTTATCTTGGTATAAGTGGGACATTGAAGAGCACTTCAACTAGAGCATTAGAGCCATTACTGGACTTAAGACCTAGAGATGTTCAGATCAAAAGCATATAAGATTGAAGATATTAGGAGAATGGACGGAAACAAGAAACATGACGAACCATCAGCGAATAATAGAGGAGACGTTGGATAAAATCGCGGATGCCACAGAAATCCATGATCGTTTATCTGAGGTGGGCATAACTATCGAGTGCAACATTCTGGCGTCATTAAGATGGTCGTGGGGAAATGGGACCCCACAACAGATACCAGAGGAAAGTAACTGCTACATTAATGGATCGAAGATGCGTGAGAGGACGGGACTTTGCGTATATATGAAGGGTCCAAGCACCGAAATCCAATTCCGATTACCGAACCACAGCACAATCCTGCAGGCAGAAGAGCTTACCATAGTGGAATGTGTTACATGGCTCGGAAATCAGACGAGGTCACAAAATGTGAACAATTTCACAGATTGTCAGAGGGCAATGAAACTGAATAGTCTAAGTGAGGCTCACTCAGGCCATTTAGTCCATTGTGATACCACAGTGATGAACTTCCATCTTATCAATGAGCGTTGCCAAATTCTATATTTAGCTCAATGACAAGGGATCTCCTTTTTATCTCCGAATCCAAACGGCGTTCCACATTGCGGTGAAACCACTTAGAGAAGCTTTGAATCTCCCACAAATGTCACCAGCATATCTGAGAGGGGGTCATCCTTTAGGTTAGGTTAGGTCAGCTAAGGTGGCAGCCCGATGTATCAGGCTCACTTAGACTATTCAGTACATTGTGATACCACAGTGGTGAACTTCTCTCTATCACTGGGTGCTGCCCGATTCCATGTTAAGCTCAATGACAAGGGACCTCCTTTTTATAGCCGAGTCCGAACGGCGTTCCACTTTGAAGTGAAACCACTTAGAGAAGCTTTGAAACACTCAGAAATGCCACATTTGGGTGTTCGGACGAAGCAGGAATCGAAACCACGACATTGTGTATGCAAGGCGGGCATGCTAACCATTGCACCACGGTGGCTCCCCGGTCATCCTATCTATAACCACTCATTATTTTTATACCCTGCGCCACACTGAGGAACAGGGTATTATAAGTTAGTGCATATGTTTGTAACACCCAGAAGGAGACGAGATAGACACATGGTGTCTTTGGCAATAATGCTCAGGGTGGGTCCCTGAGTCGATATAACCATGTCCGTCTGTCCGTCCGTCCGTCCGTCCGTCCGTCCGTCCGTCCGCCCGTCTGTCTGTGAACACATTTTTGTGATCAAAGTCTAGGTCGCAATTTAAGTCCAATCGCCTTCAAATTTGGCACATGTTCCTTATTTGGGTCAGAATAGAACGCTATTGATTTTGGAAGAAATCGGTTCAGATTTAGATATACCTCCCATATATATCTTTCGCCCGATATGCACTAATATGGACCCAGCGGCCACAGTTTTATACAGATTTGCTTGAAAATTTGTACAAACATAACACTTAGTCGTATAGGCAAGTGTGCAAAATTTGATTGAAATCGGTTAAGATTTAGATATAGCTCCCATATATATCTTTCGCCCGATATGGACTAATATGGTCCTAAAAGCCAGAGTTTTTGCCCAATTTGGTTGAAATTTTGCACAGGGAGTAGATTTAGCATGGTAGCTATGCGTGCCAAATTTGGTTGAAATCGATTCAGATTTAGATATAGCTCCAATATATAGCTTTCGGCCGAGTTACACTCATATGACCACAGAGGCCAATTTTTTGCTCCTATTTAGTTTAAAATTTGCACAGGGAGTAGAATTAGCATTGTTGCTAGCGTGCCAAATTTGGTTGAAATCGGTTCAGATTTAGATATATCTCCCATATATATCTTTCGCCCGATATGCACTTATATGGACCCAGAAGCCATAGTTTTTTCCCGATTAGCTTGAAATTTTGCACAAGGAGTACAATTGGTAGTATAGTCATGTGTGCCAAATTTGATTGAAATCGATTCAGATTTAGATATAGCTTCCATATATATTTTTCGCCCGATATGGACTTATATGGCCCCAGAAGCCAGAGTTTTGGCCCAATTTGGTTGAAATTTTGCACTAGGAGTACAATTAGTAATATAGTCATGTGTGCCAAATTTGATTGAAATCGGTTCAGATTTAGATATAGCTCCCATATATATGTTTTTCTGATTTCGACTAAAATGGTCAAAATACCATAATTTTCCTTGTTAAATCGCCACTGCTTAAAAAGTTGTAAAAATGTCTCTTATTTTCCTAAACTTCTAATACATATATATCGAGCGATAAATCATAAATAAACTTTTGCGAAGTTTCCTAAAATTGCTTCAGATTTAAATGTTTCCCATATTTTTATACCCTGCGCCACACTGTGGAACTGGGTATTATTTTACTATCATTGTGTTTCACCCTAGTGCATTAGCCGACTTAAATTTTGAGTCTATAGAATTTGTGGAAGTCTATCAAATTCTGCCCAGATCGATTGATATCTAAATGTATGTACACATTTGACGGATGTGATATGGTATCGAAAATTTAGATCTACAAAGTGGCGCAGGGTATAATACAGTCGGCCCAGCCCGACTTTAGACTTTCCTTACTTGTTCTTTATAAGTTAGTTTAAGTCAGGTATAGTGGCAGCTCGATATTTCAGGCTCACTTAAACAATTCAGTCCATTGCGATACCACAATGGATAAGTTGTCTCTTATCATTGAGTGCTGCCCGATTTAATGTTTAGCTTAGCGATGTGAACCAATGCAACGGTCGTAAAGACGATGACAATACTGTTGGTTTATCCAGATAAGAAAAAAGGCTGGAGAACCACTCAATGAAAGTAGAACGACTATTAGGAGGACAGTGAGAATAATGTGCCGAACATCTGTGCCGAATAGGAACAGCAGAGGATAGTGCGTGTAGTTCGTGTTTTAAAGGTGATGTGACTTTGGAATTATACCCAGTTTAGCACAATTTTAAGACAAGTAAAATACCTCTAGTTTTCAATCAACAAACTATAGCTTCTTTATTGAAAGCTG
This sequence comes from Haematobia irritans, assembly GCF_050003625.1. Classification (NCBI taxonomy): domain Eukaryota; kingdom Metazoa; phylum Arthropoda; class Insecta; order Diptera; family Muscidae; genus Haematobia; species Haematobia irritans. The sequence goes on along the minus strand of NC_134401.1, from coordinate 168,172,822 downwards.
TAGTGTGATTACAAGAATATATATATCAAGAATATATATTTGTCATATAGGGGAAATTTTAACTAAAGCATAATGATCTCCAAAAACTAAAATGCAGCTAAATTGGCTATAACGACCCTTATTTTTGAGTTTGTGCACTTATTGATACAAAAGAAATTCTTCCTTTACTTTCTCTACAATATTCGTGATACCAATGATTTTTCTTTGAATATTGAAATTTCTAAATTTCCATAGTGTTTGCTAAAATAAATCGGGCACAATTTATCACATAGTCTTATATTTCCTTTTTCAAACTACTGTCTTTAAGCCAAAAAATATTATCGCTGGAAAATTCAACGCACAGCTAAAGCAACAGCAAACTTTTCTTGCGTGATTTCAGCTAATTTGTGCGTTTTGATAACGCAAACTGAAAAGCCATGGTATCAATGGAATTTCGTATCATATTTTTTCTTCCATTCATTATTATGGAACGCGTGTGGCACACGAAAAAAAAACAACCAAATAGCTTCGCAGTTTTGTATTTCTTTTTGGATTTTTTGTTAAGAGCAAAAGAAAAATCTGAAAAATATTTCATTATTCTCTAACAGCTAAACAGTTTAACATAAAAAAATTAGGACGTGCTTTAATATGCTGATTACACGCTAGTCGAGGAATCACAAACAAAAAAAATCTGGTTCATCGAGATTGATTTGCCTTCATACCAGTTTAGCTAATAATGCTTGTACTGGCAACACCATCACAAAACAAAAAAAAATTAAAAAAATAAAATATGAGAAAATGAAGGGAAGGAGGAAGGGAAGTGTTATTTACACTTTTACTAGCAAGAAAAAAGAAGAAGAAGAAGAAGAAAACAAAAAGAGTCTAAAGATAGTCAACTACATTGTAATTTGAGCATCTTTTCATACCAGAGTTTGTCCGAAATCTTTCATATACCTGGATTCAACTTAGTGAGACTTAATCTGACCCGATATACATAAAATTGAGTAGAATGAAGTCACATAGAGAAAAATTAGTGCTGACGAGAAATCATCAAATCACACATGACAATTGCTGCAAATAAAATTACAATTAGCATAGACTTAACTAAAAATAATACCCTATTCCACAGTGTGGCGCAGGGTATAGAAAAAACGTCTTGACAAACTTTAGCAATATCCGTAATTTTTGCAATCCGATTTCAGGCACCAGTATTTTCCACTACGAGATTTTCCACTACGAGATATTTTTAATATACCCTGCGCCACAGGGTATATAGACATATCCCAGCAAAAAATTTGGAAGTTCTTCTAAAGGCACAACCTTAAAATCACTTCCAGAAGATGCACTCCCAATGATGTTCTTTATTTTAACTACCCAGGAAGTTCTTTTAATTAAATTTTTTATAGCTTGCTTTTTTCATACTTTTAATTCATAATTTTAACTTTTTTTGTTTCAAATAGGTTAAAAACTGAGTAAGAATTAATTAAATGGTACAAATCATTTAAATTTTGTTGAAAAAATGCTAAATCCAATCTGAAAAAATTGTGCATTTTTGAAAATATTTGAGGTCAAACATTTCCGACAAGCATTAAAATCCATTAAAAAATATAAAAATTATTTATTTGACAAAATATCACAGAATTTTTTAATTTACATCCAAAACATTGATTTCGGATCACACCTAAAGAAGTGCTGCAAATTCAGTGCAACGGCTGTTGAAATGGAGGACTTCCGTCCTATGACAAGCCCATGTTAAATTCATCGCTTCTGCGTCAATTTTGCACCACTTCCGGATCCAAAAAGAACATTTTCAGTACTTTTTTGGCGACGCTTTTTTTTGCTGGGATGGTGTCTTTGGCAATATTGCTCAGGGCCGGCGCCTGAGTCGATCTAGCCATGTCCGCCTGTCCGTTCGTCTGCCTGTGAACACATTTTTGTGATCAAAGAAGAAATCGGTTCAGATATAGATATAGCTCCTGTATATATATATTTCGTCCGATTTACACTCATATAACCCCAGAGGTCAAATTTGAAATCCGATTTAATTGAAATTTTGCGCAGAGAGTAAAATTAATATTACAGCTATGCATGCCAAATTTGGTTGAAATCGGTTGAGTTTGATATAGCTCCCATATATATCTTTCGATATGCACTTATATGACCTCAGAAGCTAGAGTTTTGTCCTAATTTGCTTTAAATTTTGCACAGGGAGTAGAATTCATATTCTAGCTACGCATACTAAATTTGGTTGAAATCGGTTCAGATTTAGATATAGTTCCCATTTATATGTTTTTCTGATTTCGGCAAAATTGGCCAAAATACCCACATTTTCCTTTTAAAAGCATCACTGATAAGTCAAAACTTGTAAAAATTACTCCAATTTTCCTATACCTCTAATACATATCTATCGACCGATATATCATAAATACACTTTTGCAAAGTTGCCTAAAAATTGCTTCAGATTTAAATGTTTCCCGGAGCATTAGCCGACTTAAATTTTATGTCTACAGAAGTCTAAAAAATTTTGTCCAGATCGAGTCAGATTTAAATATATGTATATGGGAACATAATTTTATCACCAAACTTGAATGCTAGTCGACCTCTTGTCAGTTTGCTAAAAATCATTAGCAAAATTTTATATCAGGAGAACTTTGTCTTACAAATACAGTGAAATCTCTCAAACTTGGACACTGGGAAAAAAGTAAATCTCTTTAAATTTGACAATTTTCGTGAGACGCTGACCAATGAATCGGCATCCGGCCAAAAATCGATAATGGACAATGATCGGCCTTCGGCGTCAAGATGCCGGTTAGTCAAATTTTTGAATAATTTATTTCATATCAAATTTTACCAGTATTGAATTTGTCTCAGCCAAAAGACCCAGTATAAATAATACTTAAAAAAGTATAAAAAAAAATCATTGTTTGTCATTATAAAGGGTGGTTAAATTTTCAAGGGCCGATGTTGATTTTGAATAAAAAACAAACTATTCAGGAAATTATTGTAATTTTATTTTATTATTATATATTGGTATTACTCAATTATGTACGGAACAACATATCGGCCAAATGGGCGCCGAGACCTCGGTGGCACACCTCCATCCGATGGTCCAAATTTTCGATGACGCTGAGGCATAATGGAGGTTCTATGCCGTTAATGTGCCGAATTATCTCATCCTTTAGCTCTTGAATTGTTGCTGGCTTATCGACGTACACCTTTTCTTTCAAATAACCCCAAAGAAAACAGTCCAACGGTGTCAAATCACATGACCTTGGTGGTCAATTGACATCGCCATTACGTGAGATAACACGGCCATTGAATTTGTTGTGCAAAAGAGCCATTGTTTCGTTAGCTGTGTGGCAAGTGGCACCGTCCTGCTGAAACCACATACCGTCCACATCCGTATCTTCCAATTCGGGCCATAAAAAGTTCGTTATCATCTCACGATAGCGAACACCATTCACAGTAACTGCCTGACCGGCCTCATTTTGAAACAAGTAAGGAAAGTCTAAAGTCGGGCGGGGCCGACTATATTATACCCTGCACCACTTTGTAGATATAAATTTTCGATACCATATCACATCCGTCAAATGTGTTGGGGGCTATATATAAAGGTTTGTCCCAAATACATACATTTAAAAATCATTCGCTCTGGATTGAATTTGTTAGACTTCTACAAAATCTATAGACTCAAAATTTAAGTCGGCTAATGCACAAGGGTGGAACACAATGTTAGTAAAAACAAGGGAGGAACACAATGTTAGTAAAAAACAAGTAAGGAAAGTCTAAAGTCGGGCGGGGCCGACTATATTATACCCTGCACCACTTTGTAGATCTACATTTTCGATACCATATCACATCCGTCAAATGTGTTGGGGCTATATATAAAGGTTTGTCCCAAATACATACAATTAAATATCACTCGATTTGGACAGAATTTGATAGACTTCTACAAAATCTATAGACTCAAAATTTAAGATGGCTAATGCAATAGGGTGGAACACAATTTTAGTAAAAAAGTTTATTTATGATTTATCGCTCGATATATATGTATTAGAAGTTTAGGAAAATTAGAGTCATTTTTACAACTTTTAGACTAAGCAGTGGCGATTTTACAAGCAAAATGTTGGTCGAAATCAGAAAAACATATATATGTGGGAGCTAAATCTAAATCAGAACCGATGTCAACCAAATTTGGCAGGCATAGCTACAATGCTCCCTGTGCAAAATTTCAACTAAATCGGAGTTAAAAATTGGCCTCTGTGGTCATATGAGTGTAAATCGGGCGAAAGCTATATATGGGAGATATATCTAAATCTGAACCGATTTCAACCAAATTTGGCACGCATAGCTACAATGCTAATTATACTCCCAGTGCAAAATTTCAACTAAATCGGAGTTAAAAATTGGCCTCTGTGGTCATATGAGTGTAAATCGGGCGAAAGCTATATATGGGAGCTATATCTAAATCTGAACCGATTTCAACCAAATTTGGCACGCATAGCTACAATGGTAATTATACTCCCTGTGCAAAATTTCAACTAAATCGGAGCAAAATATTGGCCTCTGTGGTCATTTGAGTGTAAATCGGGCGAAAGCTATATATGGGAGCTATATCTAAATCTGAACCGATTTCAACCAAATTTATCACGCATAGCTATAATGCTAATTCTACTCCCTGTGCAAAATTTCAACTAAATCGGAGAAAAAAATTGGCCTCTGTGGGCAAATGAGTGTAAATCGGGCGAAAGCTATATATGGGAGCTATATCTAAATCTGAACCGATTTGGCTGATATTTTGCAAGTTTTTCGAGACTCATAAAATATTCGGATGTACGGAATTTGAGGAAGATCGGTTGATATACACGCCAATTATGACCAGATCGGTGAAAAATATATATGGCAGCTATATCTAAATCTGAACCGATTTTTTACAAAATCAATAGGGATCGTCTTTGAGCCGAAACAGGACCCTATACCAAATTTTAGGACAATCGGACTAAAACTGCGAGCTGTACTTTGCACACAAAAATACATCAACAGACAGACGGACAGACAGACAGACGGACATCGCTAAATCGACTCAGAATTTAATTCTAAGACGATCGGTATACTAAACGATGGGTCTCAGACTTTTCCTTCTTGGCGTTACATACAAATGCACAAACTTATTATACCCTGTACCACAGTAGTGGTGAAGGGTATAAAAAATACGGCCCGATGATGCCGCCAGCCCATAAACCGCACCAAACAGTCACTCTTTGTGGGTGCATTGGTTTTTCGACAATCACTCTTGGGTTCTCATTCGCCCAAATGCGGCAATTCTGTTTATTGACGAGTCCACTGAGGTGAAAATGTGCCTCATCACTGAAGATGATTTTCTTCGAAAATTTGCATAATAAATCTGGATAACTTTAACCCTCTAATGCATACATTTTTTTGCCAGCTGATTAAATATTCAATGTTTGCGACACAAAAGCAAGAAATCGAAACAAGAAAAATGTATACGGTAAAATTCAGTATATACTGCAAAGCCTCTTGAACAGTTTTAACTAAGTTTTCTTTTTATTTTAAACTGTTTTTTTTGTCTTAAGACATGTTTTACTAAAAGCTTCCTGATTTAACGAAGCCCGCCGAAAGGCGGGATTGCGCATTAGAGGGTTAACACGTTGTTGGATTGTGTATCTCTCCATGGTTCAAATTGAGTAAGCCTGAAATAGAGAAATGGCAAATAAAATTCGGAAAAAAAACTTGGCGTTTAGGTGTGGTTCACATTCAACATCGGCCCTTACATTTTAACCACCCTTTAATATCAAACTGCTGAATATTAAAAAATTTGTTAATTTTAAAAGAATATTATAACCAGGGATCCGGAGCGGTCCATTTTTTTCGCTCCGCTCCGCTCCCGCTCCGGAGAAAAAAAAATCGCTCCGCTCCTCGCTCCGCTCCGAGAAAAAAAAATCGCTCCGCTCCACGCTCCGCTCCGCTCCTCTTCGAGAAAAATCGGGCGGTACATATATATGGGAGCTATAGCTAAATCTGGGAAAATCGGGCGATACATATATATGAGAGCTATATCTAAATCTGAACCGATTTGGATGAAATTTTGCAGACTTGAAGGGCGATGAAAAAGATTACCTTTTGCCAAATTTGGCGACGATCCGTTTGAAAAAAAAGCACAGCGTGACCCCATTTGTCGAAATCGGGCGATACATATATATGGGAGCTATATCAAAATTTGATCCGATTTCTTCCAAATTCAATAGCGTTCGTCGTTGTGCCCAAAAACTCCCTGTACCAAATTTCATCAAAATCGGTTAATAATTGCCACCGGAATCCTGTGAACAACAAATACATGGACAGACGGACGGACGGACGGACACCAAGCGCTAGATCGACTCAGGAGGTGATTCTGAGTCGATCGGTATATATTTTATGGGGTCTAAAATCAATATTTCTGGTAGGCACATTTTTTGGCAGATCAAATTTATTATACCCTAACCACTATGTGGTTTAGGGTATAATGACTTTAAAACAATGTGTTGACACATTTTATTAATTTTGAAGATTTTTTCAGAAATATTAAATCCATTTTGACTTCATTAAAACGAAATTTTCATTCATGTTAGGATACACATTTTTATGTCGAATCACTTAGCTATAAGGACAAACTGACTTCATTGAAAAGTTTAGAGACTTTTAGACAAGGAAAAAACTTTATATCAGAGAAATACGTCTTCTATTCTAAGCAAAATTCGTATTCGTATTTTAAGCATGTGAAATATTTGGCCTCCCGACAATATTCTTTGCGGTGCACCATCTACTATTTAATATGTGATAGAAACCAAATTTATGAAAATGGACCAAAATGGACCAAATTTAAAAATTAGAAATCTTTTGGACCAATTTTGGTCCGATCGGACCAAAACGGCAACGCTGATTGGAATTGAAAGTCTATACACAGAGTAGAAGTAACTACTCTCCGAAAGTTTTTTTTTTGTTTTGCAACAGACGTAGAGAAAAGGTTTTGTAATATTTGATGATTTGACTTAAAAATGGGTATCTTAACATGAAACAAAAAATTTATAAGCTAAGGTCAATTTGACTTTAATAATTCAGAAAAATTCTTTAAATTTAATGAAATCGTCTTTAAATTTGTTGTCTTTTTGCATATTGACTACAAAGCAAAAAATCGTTCAAATATAGGACATGTTTTTCAAAACTTTATTTTAAAGAAGTTTTTTACTTCAAACATAGCATAATTTCTACTGGAAGTCGAGTCCTAATTTGGAAAATAAAGTTGCCGTTAACTCGTTTTTAAAAGACTTTGATAGCATATGAAGAAAAAAAGCTGAGAAAGCGAAAAATTAAAATTTGCTTCCTAGAAGCAAGTACACAAAACCTAAATTTAAAAGAGAATTGTGTTTTAAAAGTGTCCTTGCTTGTATTCTCCGCTTCTTTGGCTCGGAATCAATACCAAATTTTTTAAAGTAAAGACAAAATCTTTGGAACCGAGTATGCTTTTTTTCAGTGTATGTTTGCAACAACCTCAGATCTAGTGTTACCTAATTTCGCTTTTTTCCCCTTTATTGTAAAAATACATTTTCGAACAGCGTTTTTAAGAAATGTTCGTTCTCAAAAAAGTAGATAACATGCAATAATACAAATCAAGTCATTAGTTTTCAATGTGAGAAAAAATTAAATAAATGTATATGCGCACATTTTTCAACCAAAATTGAAACTATCCATAATTTTAATTAAATTTTCGAGAACTAATATCAGAAATAAGAGAATGCTAGGATATAGTACAATAGTAAAGCAATTATGAATGTCCTTACTCTGAAAAAAAGCATGCCCGGTTCCAAAGATTTTGTCTTTACTTTAACAGTTTGGGTATTAATTCCGAGCCAAAGAAGCGGAGAATACAAGTAAGGATACTTTAAAGACGCAATTATCTTTTAAATTTGGGGGTTATGTACTTGCTTCTAGGAAGCAAATGCTAATTTTTAATTTTTTTTAGATTTTTTTCGTCAGTTGTTATCAAAATCCTTTAAAAACGAGTTAACGACAATTTTATTTTCCATATTAAGACTGGACTTCCAGTAGAAATTATGCTATGTTTCAAGTAACAAGCGTCTTTAATATAAAGTGTTGAAAAACTTGTCTTATTTTTTAACGATTTTTTGCTTTGTAGGCAAGATGCAAAAAGGAAACAAATTTAAATACAATTTTATTAATTTTAAAGAATTTTTCTTAATTATTAAAGTCACGTTGACCTTACCTCAAAAATTTTATCTTTCATGTTATGATACACATTTTTAAGTAAAATCACTTTATTATAAGGACATTACAACTTCATTCAAAAGTTTATTGACTTTTGGACAAGAAAAAAACTTTATTTTAGAGAAATGCGTCTTCCATGTTAAGCAAAATTTGTATTCTTATTCTAAGGACATGAAATCTTTGACTTCACGACAATATTTTTTTCAGTGTAGAAAACTAAAAAATTAAATATAAATAAGATCGTTTAATTGCATTTATTTGGCGTTCATTACAAACATTTTTGTAGTAATACGGGATGAAATTGATCGAAAGTACTGTTGTTACTTTTACAACACATACTAGAGATATATTTTGACATTTGCCGTTTTTGAAAACAATTACTAAAAAAACACTTTGTGTCTTCCCCAATGTACGTACGTACAAAAATACATATTACATTTTAAACGTTTACTTACACTACGCTAAGTACTAAGTAATTTCAAAGTCACACATTTCATTCAAGTAATATTTTATTCGGAGCGGAGCGGTTTTTCATTTGGAAACCGCTCCGCTCCCGCTCCGCTCCGGATTTTAGAAATGCCGCTCCCGCTCCGGCAAAAAAAGGGCTTGCTCCGCTCCGCTCCACGCTCCGCTCCGCTCCGGATCCCTGATTATAACTGAATTATCTTTTATTGTTGTTTTTTTTTTATTTGCCTTTGTTGAATAAAATATGCTAATATTGAACTAAAACATACCAAATTTCTTTAATTCCAAATTTCAAGAAAATATTTCGTCTGATTATTGCTTTTTTTGCCGAACATCGGCTTTGGCAAAAAAAAAAAAAACGCTTCGGTCGAGCTCTATTTAAAATTAACCTCTCAGGCTTGTCCCAAATGTGGGCAAAATCCAGGGTATCCACTTCTGAGAGACCCTATGATATTAAATTCAGTCCCCTCTGCTACTTCCACTAGGTGCTTGCCTCAACTGCAACGCTGCGCACTTCTTACATGACACTCAATCGATTACACTTAAGTTGACTATCATATCCGAAAGCCAACACATGCACTTATTTCCTTCTTTATCCATCCATAAAATCTCACTTGAAACCAAATCTATTTGGTTTCTCCCGTATACTAAAGGGAGGGCGCCAAAGCTTACTATCGCAAATACTAATGCACATATTAGTTCGTATGGATACAAAATTGAGTAAATATATTAACGGGCATTACTATACATTACATGCTCTCGTTGTTGTCATTGCACTAGTAGTGGTAAAACAAACCATTGAGTTTACCTTACCCTCATTGGCAAAAGCACACTCACATAGTCTCGCATGCTTCAGGGCTTTGGTGTCTACCATAGTGCCTTTAAGAGTACTTTAACCCATGCAACATATTTCACTCAAAAAAATATACACCACAGAAGAGAATCCATCAATGCGATTGCGGGTGGGTGGGTAGGTGTGTGTGTGCTCTACTGTGTTTGCCTGAGAGTTGACTTTAAATTCATTACTCTTATATGTGTGCGTGTGTGTGGGTGCTGTTGCGGTGACGTTGGCTGCTGGGGATACTTGCTTCAAATTTCTGTTGATACATAGACTATGTCAAGAGTGCATAGTTTAAGTGGATCTTAAGATTTGCAAAAAGGAGGAGAGCAGTGAAGAAAAAAAAAGATTCAATGAATATATGGCCAACCATGAAAGTGATTTAGACACTGGAACGGAACAGCTTGAGGTTAACTCGACTGCAGCAAAGTATGAAGTATGGCTCTAGGCTAAGTTTTCCCCAGTGATTTTTAATAGACGTTCGTCTTCTGTAGAAATATACTAAATATGCATAGAAGAAATTTATGAAATTTTTATTCAAAGATATATGGGATTTTCATACGCCGTGCTGATTAAATCTGGAAGATTAGTTTTTGTTTTCATGAAATTTTTATCCAAACTGTATGGAATTTTTTTTTTTTATAACGGAGGGATATAAAAGGAAAATAAGGATATAAGGCTTTAACGAAGGAACGCAAATTTCCAAAATTCTTGTCCTAAATGTTATATTTTTTTTTTTTTAAGCAAAAATGATAAACTTTTTTTAATTAAAATTTCGTTATTTAAAAGAAATTTTATAAATTGCGCATCCCTTAAATTTAGGTTGCGTAAACTTTAATACCACGTAAATATTTTTTCAGTGTACTATTTAAATATAATCCATTTTTATACTTGCAGCATTTTTTTCATTATTTCCCTTTGTTAACTATATTATTAAATATTACTAAATGGATTGCAATATCTCTGAATGAATTGGCCATTGAATCACGATGAATAAGCAGAATATAACTACCATTGCCCATTTTAGCCTTCGATATTAATTTGAAATAAAAAGTCCTTAAGCAAAACTCCTCCAAAAATTACTTACCATGTTGCAAGTGAGCATTTATGCTATGACCATTTTTAAGTGCTTCCACTTGAAGTTTTTTTCAATTAACTTGAAATAGAAATCAAACAAAACAAAAAAAGGTTACAAAAGAAAAAATTAAAATTGAGAAATAAATCTAGTAGAGCTTGCCATTATTTTCATTGCATATAAATGATGGAGATATTTTTATGATAATTTGTCGCCCATTGTTTTGAGTTATTTGCTTGCTGCAGCAGTTTTCCTCTACTTTTATAATTATTATGAACTCAGGCATCCCATTTGGAATTTATTAATATTTTTCTCCACTTGTTTCTTTGATTTTATATTGTAGTCGTCTTTCTTTCTTTCTCTCTGGTGAATCAACAGAAGCAATAAATATAAACTTGCAAAAAAATCAAGGAAAATGGAACAGTGATAATGAAAAAAATGAAGAAAAACATAACTAAAGAGGAAAAAAGTTCCAAGTTGAACATTAAAACTCTTGGCCAATAATGTTGACGACGATGACGACAAAATGATGAAAAACGCCTGAAGTGATCCATAAGATTAACAATGTCTCGGTTTTTCTCTTTTGTTTTTGTTTTTTGTTTTTTTGTTTTATAGTTGTTTATTTATTTGTTTCTTATTTACTTTTCCAAGTGTTCATTTTTATGATTTCCACTACTTAACCAGTCAAATGGGTCCGTCATATTCTCGCACACATGCAAACACACTTCTCTTATTGTTGAAACGGAGTCTGGGGGAAAAGGGTAAATGGGCATTTATAATCTGATGAAACGGCAACCATAGCAACGGCGCCTTGAAAGTCATTAACATAAATTCACATATGCCTTTGGAAAATGTCAGCATAAATTTCCACAATCCAACGAACGGCCAAATGATGGTGGTCGTTTTCTCCTTAAGTCTTTTGCTCTTTAATCATGTTTACATTTTACTCACTGTTTAAGCATCCCCCCCTCCCATGCCACTACCATTACTCATGTTTATTTTTTTTGTATTTATGCCTCGTCTTCTTAATCTTTTTTTACAGAATCCTTGACAACATATTCAACCTACCCAGCGCTGGATATAACCACAGTATCACCAACGAATCTCCTACCATATTTTGATTTCGATGTGCCGCGTAATGTCACCGTAACAGTGGGACAAACCGGATTTCTGCATTGTCGTGTTGAACGTTTGGGAGATAAGGATGTAAGTATGACAATTTATATTTCTAGAACCTGAGTTTTTGAAAAAAAGGATTAAGACATAGAAAACGCAGAGAGAGGGAAGGAGGGTGAGAAGATTTAACGAATTTGGCAGTTATTCATTGTAAAATGATTTTTTCAAAATGCATTTATGATAGTGATGCGCATTCGAGACTGTTTGTTTGTACAAAGTACACACAACGTACTCTAGTACTTGTAATGATATCATGGCTTATTTTGGGAAAATAGTTGGGAAGACAGCTGTTTCGGATTTCCATATTGTGAAAATAAAAAGACTAAAAAACAAAACAACAAAAACAATCTGATTTTTTATGTATTTATGGGGCTACATATCCTAAGGGCATATTATAAATTCACGTTCTTAATTTATAATGGCTCAAATGAAACTTGATATTCCAAGAAGCTCCGGAAGTCAAATCTGAGGAATCGGTTTGTATGAAGGTTATAGCCGACATGGCCCATTTGCAATAACATTTGCAAATTCAAGCCGATAGTTTTTTTAGTTCTAAAGTGAGCGTGATTTCAACAGAGGGACGGATGGAAATATCTCGATCTACTCAAGATTTCGCCACAATTCAGAATATAAAATTGCTTTATGAGGTATGAGGTCAATACTTCTTTGTGTTGCAAATGGAATTACAATCGAGAAATGGACACGTGGTCCAAACTATTATTTTTTGGCAAAATTATTACAAATACATAAAAATGAGAAAAAATATCCACTGTGCCCTCCAGCATGGAATGCGTAGAAACTTCTACGAAAGACTGTCATCCACAATCGAACTACTTGGGTTGTGGTATCGTAAAACTTCTTAACATCGTTTTCTAAATTGTGGGTTAGTCCATACGTGGTATATATCAGACAAAAAAGTTATGTATAGCTAAGTCTACAAATAATTACGAATCGATATGGACTTTTTGCACGAGAGCCAGAATTGAAATATGAGGGTCGCTTATATGGGGGCTATATACAATTATGAACTTGATATGGACAAATTTTTGTGTGATTGGGGATCGATTTATCTGAGGGCTATATATAACTATAGACCGATATGGACCTAATTAGGCATGGTTGTTAACGGCCATATACTAACACAATGTACCAAATTTCAACTGACTCTGATGAAATTTTCTCCTCCAAGAGGCTCCAAAACCAAATCTCGGGATCGGATTATATGGGGGCCATATATGATTATGGACTGATATGGACCACTTCTGGCATGTTTGTTAAATATCATATACTACCACCACGTACCAAATTTCAACCAGATCGGTTGAATTTTGCTTCTCCAAAAGGCACCGGAGGTCAAATCTGGTGATCGGTTTATAAGGGGGCTATATATAATTATTGACTGATGTGGCCCAATTTTTTCATGGTCATTAGAGACCATATACTAACACCATGTACCAAATTTCAGCCGGATCGGATGAAATTTGCTTCTCTTAGAGGCTCCGCAAGCCAAATCGGGGGATCGGTTTATATGGGGGCTATATATAATTATGGACTGATGTGAACCAATTTTTGTATGGTTGTTAGAGACCAGAGAGAGCTTAACATGGAATCGGGCAGCACTCAGTGATAAGAGAGAAGTTCACCAATGTGATATCACAATGCACTGAATAGTTTAAGTGAGCCTGATACATCGGGCTACCACCTAACCTAACCTAACCTAACCTAACCTAACCTAACCTAACCTTCTCTCGGTTCATTGGCAAAAATCGTTGATATGATGATAATGGAAGATTACCAGTGCATTTTAGGGAACAATTAACCCTTGAAGCGTTTTTCAACAGATCCAAGTGAAGAATCACAATAGACTGAATAGTCTAAGTGAGCCTGACACTTAATCGGGCTGCCACTTTAACCTAAGTGAAGAATTAGATACCGAAATAATTTTGACTTTGCTCGAAATTTTGTGGAATTTTTTCTTTGGTCCCGAGTTCAAAGGAAATGTTCAAATTTTTCGTAGGAACACATCCCAAAATCAATTATTTGTATACAGATGGCAAGGAGTATTATAAGCCCTAGACCAGATTAGGCCTAGTGGTGCAAAATGCGTTACTATGTCTTTAAATGCGTTAACCTAAGGTTAGGTATAGTGTTAGCCAGATTTTTCAGGCCCAATTAGGCTATACAGTCAATTGTGATACCACAGTGGTTAACTTTTCTTTTATCACTGAATGCTGCTCGATTCTATGTTAAGCTCAATGATAAGGGACCTTAGAATCCGATCGGCGTTCCACATTGCAATGAAACCACAGAGAAGTTTTCAAACACTCAGAAGTGTCACCAGCCTTACTGAGAGGGAATAATCCACCGGTGAAAAACTTTTTGGTGTTTAGTCGAAACTGGATTTGAACCAACGACCCTGTGTAGGCAAGGCGGGCATGCTAACCATTGCACCATGATGGCTTCTAAAAAGTCAAAAATTGGTCTAAAGTAATTATGAAATTATTATTTGTTTGGCAAAATATCACAAATTTTTTACCCTGCGCCACACTGTGGAACAGGGTATTATAAGTTAGTGCATATGTTTGTAACACCCCGAAGGAGACGAGATAGACACATGATGTCTTTGGCAATAATGCTCAGGGTGGGTCCCTGAGTCGATATAACCATGTCCGTCTGTCCGTCCGTCCGTCTGTCTTTGAACACATTTTTGTGATCAAAGTCTAGGTCGCAATTTAAGTCCAATCGCTTTCAAATTTGGCACATGTTCCTAATTTGGGTCAGAATAGAACCCTATTGATTTAGGAAGAAATCGGTTCAGATTTAGATATAGCTCCCATATATATCTTTCGGCCGATATTCACTAATATGGACCCAGCAGCCAGAGTTTTATACCGATTTGCTTGAAATTTTGTACAAACATAACACTTAGTCGTATAGTCAAGTGTGCAAAATTTGATTGAAATCGGTTCAGATTTAGATATAGCTCCCATATATATTTTTCGCCCGATATGGACTAATATGGTCCTACAAGCCAGAGTTTTGGCTCAATTTGGTTGAACTTTTGCACAGGGAGTAGATTTAGCATTGTTGCTATGCGTGCCAAATTTGGTTGACATCGATTCCGATTTAGATATAGCTCCCATATATATCTTTCGCCCGATATGGACAAATATGGTCCTAGAAGCCAGAGTTTTGGCCGAATTTGGTTGAATTTTTGCACTAGGAGTACAATTAGTAGTATAGTCAAGTGTGCAAAATTTGATTGAAATCGGTTCAGATTTAGATATAGCTCCCATATATATCTTTCGCCCGATATGGACTAATATGGTCCTAAAAGCCAGAGTTTTGGCCCAATTTGGTTGAAATTTTGCACAGGGAGTAGATTTAGCATTGTAGCTATGCGTGCCAAATTTGGTTGAAATCGATTCAGATTTAGATATAGCTCCCATATATAACTTTCGCCCGATATGGACTAATATGGTCCTAGAAGACAGAGTTTTGGCCCAATGTGGTTGAAATTTTGCACTACGAGTACAATTAGTAGTGTAATCAAGTGTGCTACATTTTATTGAAATCGGTTCAAATTTAGATATAGCTCCCATATATATCTTTCCCATATCCACTTTACAAAGTGGTGCAGGGTATAATATAGTCGGCCCCGCCCGACTTAGGCTTTCCTTACTTGTTTTAATTCACATCCGTCGTCGTGGTGAAATTCTGTGTCGATCTAAGCATGTCCGTCCGTCCGTCTGTTGAAATCACGCTAACTTCCGAACGAAACAAGCTATCGACTTGAAACTCAGCACAAGTAGTTGTTATTCATGTAGATCGGATGGTATTGCAAATGGGCCATATCGGACCACTTTTACGTATAGCCCCCATATAAACCGACGCTCAGATTTGGTTTGTGGAGCATCTTGGAGGAGCAAAATTCATCCGAACCAGTTGAAATTTGGTACATGGTGTTAGTACATGGTCTCTCATAACCATGCAAAAATTGGTCCAAATCGATCCATAATCATATATAGCCCCCATATAAACCGATCCCCAGATTTGGCTTGCGGAGCCTCTAAGAGAAGCGAATTTCATCCGATCCGGCTGAAATTTGGTACATGATGTTAGTATGTGGTCTCTAACAACCATGCAAAAATATGTCCAAATCGTCCCATAATTATATATAGCCTCCGTATAAACCGATCCCCAGATTTGGCTTGCGGAGCCTCTAAGAGAAGCGAATTTCATCCGATCCTGCTGAAATTTAGTACATGGTGTTAGTATATGGTTTTTAAAAAGCATGCAGAAATTGATTCATATCGGTCCATAATCATATATAGCCCCCATATAAACCGATCCCCAGATTTGGCTTGCGGAGCTTCTAAGAGAAGCAAATTTCATCCGATCCGGTTGAAATTTGGTACATGGTGTTAGTATATAGTCTTTAACAAACATGCAGAAATTGATTCATATCGGTCCATAATCATATATAGCCCCCATATAAACCGATCCCCAGATTTGGCTTGCGGAGCCTCTAAGAGAAGCGAATTTCATCCGATACGGTTGAAATTTAGTACGTGGTGTTAATATATGGTCTCTGACAACCGTGCAGGAATTGGTCCATATCGGTCCATAATTATATGTAGCCCCCATATAAACCGATCCCCAGATTTGACCTCCGGAGCCCCTTGGAAGAGCAAAATTCACCCGATCCGGTTGAAATTTAATACGTTGTGTTAGTATATGGTCTTTAACAACCATACAAAAATTGGTCCATACCGGTCTTAATTATATATAACCCCCATTTAAACCGATCCCCAGATTTGACCACCGGAGCTATTGGGGGAGCAAAATTAATCCGACCCGGTTGAAATTTGGTACGTGGTGAAATTTGGTACATTGCGCTAGTATAGGGCCGCTAACAACCATGTCAAAATTGGTCCATATCGGTCTATAGTTATATATAGCCGATCCCCAAAAATAATCTACCAAAATTTTATTTCTATAGAAAATTTTGTCAAAATTTTATTACAATGGAAAATTTTGTCAAAAGTTTATTACTATAGAAAAATTTGTCAAAATTTTATTACTATACAAAATTGTGTCAAGAATTTATTTCTATAGAAAATTTCGTCACAATTTTATTTCTATAGAAAATTTTGTCAAACTGAATTATTTGCGTATTTAATCGGCCTTTTTTGGTTTGTTTAATGCATACACCGTATGGACTAACTTACAATTGAGAACACGGTGTTAAGAAGTTTTACCATAACTTGCCATCGGCAAGTGTTACCACAACCCAAGTAATTCGATTGTGGATGACAGTTTTTAGTAAAAGTTTCTATGCAATCCATGGTGGAGGGTACATAAGATTCGGCCTGGCCGGACTTAGTTGCGTATATATATATATATATATATATATTTTTTTTTTTGATAAAGACGTTCAAATGGTCCAACTAGTATCACATTAACGGTTACCACTCGAGGCAAAAAAATTAACAATAATTTGGAGAACATTTTACCAAAATAAACTATCAAACAAAAAATCTTCTTTTGGAACATTTTATTTCTATAGAAAATATTGCAAAAAATTGTATTTCTAAATGTTGTCAGAATTTTATTTCTATAGAAAAGATAAGTACCTCTTAGTTTGGAAGGAATAATTTTCAAAATCTACACAAAACATTAAGAATGCTACCAATCTATCAAGTAGTAAAAATCTAAGATTTTTTTGAATTCTTTTAACTGTGGCAACCGTGATCACATTAAATTTAAATAATCGACCAAGAAAATCAGGGGGTTTGTCCAACCTAATATACCTGTAAAATTGACTTTACAGGTATATTAATTTTTGACTCGAAATCCGTATGTATTCCATGATGACTATTTCAAGCGAATTCTTTAAAATTTTCTATTTGAATCCCTTATGTTAGCAACAAAACTTTAGGGCTATTAGATTTCCAAAGACTTCTGGCAGACAGACAAACTGTCGATAAATATCAATACAAAATTTAGAAATAATTTAATTTAGTAAAAACAACAAATCCTCTTAAAATAATTCTGCTGAATAACCCTGTTTTTGTGTCTATGGATCACCATATGTGGCCCAGCATATATGTTACGCTCAAATCAATTCGCTTTGGCGAATTTGCACAGTCTATGGTTGTTTGGTTTGCACTGTCAAGTGGATTTGGGTCTAAACATATTTGACAAGGACAAGGTCTACTAGGTTCCGTACACACATCTCACAGCTCAATTCACATCCAATGCATCTGTATACAAATGACTAATTTATAGGCCATCAATCACTACTAGTACCAGCTCTCACTGGAGGATGGGCTGTGGGTTGGTTGGTTGGGTTTGTTGTTCCAAAATGGTTTCTGTTTTCGTAGAAGCTGCTTGATAGCTATTCGCGTGTCATGTGATGGATGTGGTAACTTGACACATATCCATATGGATGCACAGACACACACACATCCACCCGGTCACATCGAACTGACATGGTTGCCTGATATTTTTCAATGCGTTCAGGGATTTTGAGTTTTAGGTACAAGCAAAAACAACAACAGAAAAAACGCAATCTCAATTTATGTAACTTTCCAAAGTATATGAGCATATGTTACCCTTGCTCATTCTATTAGCCCAAATTAGAACTGCTTTGGTAAAAGTTTTAACCGAGATTTACATTTTCACACATTTACATGCTCATCGCCAAGGATGAAGGTTTCAGGATGTTAAGGCATCATCGGGTGTGAGACACATACAGAGAATTTAGCCAATTAATTTCAAAGTCTTTAGAGCTTAACCCAAACAGTAAGGCAAAAGCAAAACCATGTCATCAACGGTTAAGGTTAGTTGGGGATGGTTCATCGGTATTGTCACACATAATGGATGCGGTAAGTTAATGTGAATGACCTTAGATTTAATATGGATTAATAGGGAGTAGGGATTATAGGATTTAGAAAACTTTAAATTTTGGATATTTTATTATTTGAATTATTTACATAGTCATTTTGAAGCAGATTAAGGGGTACGTATACGTGATATTGTTTACAAGGGTGCGTATGAGCTACCGAAATAACTTATATTTGGAAATGGGTTTTTCTGAACGTAGCTAATTCTAATAAATTTGTCGTTTATAAAATCTATGATCAGAACATTACTATTTAGTGATATGAATAATATCAATAGTAATAGAGTGGGGGATTAAAGTAGAAAATCAATGTAAGTCGATTTTTAAACCCTCCACCATAGATTTTAAACCCTCCACCATGGGGGTATATTAACTTTGTCATTCCGTTTGTAACACATCGAAATATTGCTCTAAGACCCCATAAAGCATATATATACTCTGGGTCGTGGTGAAATTCTGAGTCCATCTTAGCATGTCCGTCCGTCCGTCCGTGCGTCTGTTGAAATCACGCTAACTTCCGAACGAAACAAGCTATCGACTTGAAACTTGGCACAAGTAGTTGTTATTGATGTAGGTCGGATGGTATTGCAATTGGTCCATATCGGTCCATAATTACATATAGCCCCCATATAAACGGATCCCCCGATTTGGCTTGCGGAGCCTCTAAGAGAAGCAAATTTCATCCGATCCGGCTGAAATTTGGTACATGGTGTTGGTATATGTTCTCTAATGACCACGCAAAAATTGGTCCATATCGGTCCATAATTATATATAGCCCCCATTTGGAGGAGCAAAATTCATCCGATTTCTATAGAAACTTTAAACTTAATTATATACGTATTTAATCGGCCTTTTTTAGTTTAATATATACTACGTATGGACTACCTTGTAATTTAGGAGACGGTGTTAGGGAGTTTTAAAAGATACCTTGCCATCGGCAAGTGTTACCGCAACCCAAGTAATGCGATTGTGGATGACAGTCTTCAGTAGAAGTTTCTACGCAATCCATGGTGGAGGGTACAAAAGTTTCGGCCTGGCCGAACTTACGGCCGTATATATTTTAAGGTTTTGTATGAATATGGTTTTATATGATCATTTGAAGGTATGTTTATTTAGTTGGGCAAATATTTGACAGAAATAAAAAAAGAATCCATCGCCACAGCCAAACCAACAGACATTTTTAGCTCATATTGGATATGTAACATCGTTGTATGATTATTTTCCAAAAACAGTATTCAGTTATTGGGAAAATGGTTCTGGAAAAATGTTTGACACTCATTTTGGTCAAATATTTGCCTTGTGTGACCATAGCCTTAGTCTTTGCATATGGTAATTCTAATTATGTTTTTTTTTTTTTTAATTTATATTTTTTAATACATGTTTATGTAATTATTACTACCAAATTAGGGTTGCGTATAAGTAATAATATTTTTGTGTAGAAGGGTGCGTATGAATTATGTATAAGCAAAAAAACTCATACTCTCAAGGGAGGTGTCCTAGGCTTTGACAATTTTCAATAAATCATTAACACATCGAATATATTGCTCTAAGACCCCATAAGATATACATATATTCTGGGTCGTGGTGAAATTCTGAGTCGATCTGAGCATGTCCGTCCGTCCGTCTGTTGAAATCACGCTAACTTCCGAACGAAACAAGCTATCGACTTGAAACTTGGCACAAGTAGTTGTTATTGATGTAGGTCGGATGGTATTGCAAATGTGCCATATCGGTCCACTTTTACGTATAGCCCCTATATAAACGGACCCCCAAATTTGGCTTGCGATTGCTCTAAGAGAAGCAAATTTCATCCGATCCGGTTGAAATTTGGAACATGGTGTTAGAATGTGGTCTCTAACAAACACACAAGAATTGCTCCATATCGGTCCATAATTATATATAGCCCCCATATAAACCGTTCCCCAGATTTGATCTCCGAAGCCTCTTGGAGGAGCAAAATTCATCCGATCCGGTTGAAATTTGCAACGTGGTGTTAGTATAAGGCCGCTAATATCCATGCCAAAATTGGTCCATATCGGTCTATAGTTATGTATAGCCGATCCCCAATCACACAAAAATTGGTCCATATCGGTTCATATTCATGGTTGCCACTCGAGCCAAAAATAATCTACCAAAATTTTATTTTAATGGAAAACATCGTCAAAATGTTATTTCTGTAGAAAATTTTGTCAAAATTTTATTTCTGTAGAAAATTTTGACAAAATTTTATTTCTATAGAAAATTTAGTCAAAATTTTATTTCTACAGAAAATTTTGTAAAAGTTGTATTTCTATAGAAAATTTTGTCAAAATTTTATTTCTATATAAAATTTCTATAGAAAATTTTTCCAAATTTTACTTCTATTGAAAATGTTGTCAAAATTTTATTTTGTCAAAATTTTATATCTATAGAAACTTTAAACTTAATTATATACGTATTTAATCGGCCCTCTTTAGTTTAATATATACTACGTATGGACTACCTTGTAATTTAATAATTGGTGTTAGGAAGTTTTAAGATACCTTGCCATCGGCAAGTGTTACCGCAACCCAAGTAATTCGATTGTGGATGGCAGTCTTCAGTAGAAGTTTCTACGCAATCCATGGTGGAGGGTACATAAGCTTTGGACTGGCCGAACTTACGGTCGTATATACTTGTTCCGTTTTCCTCTGTGGTAGCCATGTTCGGGGAGCTTGGTCGTCGCTTATTTAATACTTGCGTACTACCACTATGAAGCTGGACATTGGCACTAGCTATCCAAGAAGATAAACCAGAGTAAACAGCAACTTTTTTTCACAGACTACCTTTTCACCGGGAGCCACTAGGGGCAATGGATAGCATATCCGCCTTGTTTACAAAGGATCATGGGTTGACTCCCAATTTCAAGCGATAACCAAAAAGTTTTCAGCATTGAGTAATCACCTCTCAGTAAGGCCTGTGATATTTCTGGGCGTATTTAAACTTCTCTAAGCAACCTCGGCTATAAGAAGGAGGTCCCCTTTCATTGAGGTAAATATGGATTTGGGCAGCACTCAGCGAAAAGGGAGAAGTACACCATTGTGGTATTACAATCGACTGAATAGTCTAAGAGAGTCTGAAATAAGGAGATGTCATTAAACCTAACTTAACTTCCAAAGCGAAGAGCCTAATCACATACCCAGACATCCTATGGGTTTAGTCTTATGATTTGGACAATAGCCGTTTAGAAGGTAGCCATTTAATCATTAGATAGTCTTGCATTAAGGAATACCAGCTCATTCTTATATTTAAAAACTAGGTACATGACTATGACGTAATCAGGGGGGGGGGTGCGTATAAGTGATAATGTTTCTATGGACAAGGGTGCGTATGTTTTATTGACTGCCAAATAACTCATACTTTCATGAAAGTGATATGTTCTTTGATAATTTCAAAATCCTTTAAAACGAAAGGGGAAATGAAGTGCTTTCAGAAAATCTTTATTAACAGATTTTTTATTTTTTATCATCAGGCATAAAAGTCTTAAAAATATTCGTTGTATGAAATAATTTCCTTATGATGAAATTTAAATATATAGGAAGTCCATAAGACAATTTAATGACCAAATTCAAGATACATATGAAAAAGTAAATCATTGGATTAAGCATATGCCATTAGATAAATATTATCAGTTGTATCATGGCTACGATATTTGCTCCAATTTTTCTTTTCAAGAAAAACTCTTGCAGATAAACTCCAAAGTAAACATCTATATTCTCTCATCTGCCGTTCTCATTCAATAGCTAAAAGTATTTTAGCTCTTTTTTTATGACTTTGTTCTATTTTCCTGTATTAGCTTACAACCTCCGATATGCGGCTGCCAACCATCGTTGGTACCGAAATGATTTTATCAAGCCACCACCACCGCGGCCGTCGCCGCCAACAAGTAACAAATTATTTGCCAACATTAATTTAATATGTCTACACGTGGTTCGGCGTAAATTTGTCTTCAACATAAATAAATCTTTAATGTAACTGCCATTTATTTGAAAAACTTTTTATTCAACTTTTTACAGATCCTCCCTCCCATGCCTTTCCTTGGCTTTCTTTTTTTTTTTGCACTTTACACCCTCACCTTATTATAGTGATGGTAAAATTAATTTGACGTTGACATTGGTTCGTTTGCTTTACGCTGTGTTTGCTTCACATCAAGGATTTGCTATCATCGGAGAGACGAAAAGCTTCTTTTCTAAATCGATTGGATTAAGAAAACCTTATTTGTCACATTGAATTAATATCGGTGCGGAAGTGTTCAATGGGCCCGCATCAAGGCTATAAGATTTTAATCTTTTAAATGTGACACAAATCAATGGGACATCGAATATCCTTCATTAGTCTCCAGTCATGGATGGCCCTAATTGTGTATTTGTGTGTTAATTTGATATTGCATTGAATATTTAAATGACTTTCATGGAGATTTATTTTGACATCGAATTGGGTTTCAATGTTAAGGTGACAAAAAAAACATATCAATGAAATTAAATAGTTGGGTGGGTTAAAATGAGTTGAAATGTGAGATAACCAAAATTTTGGAAATTTGAAATATTTATCTCCGAAAGCGGGGGCTATATCAAATATGAAACGATACAGACCATTTGCGATACTCTCCTTGATGGTCCAAAACTACCTCCAGATTTAAAATTTCAGGCAAATCGGATAGAAAATGCAGTTTCTAGAAGCCCAAGAAGTAAAATCGGGAGATCGGTCTATATAGGGGCTATAGCAAAACATGGACCGATAGGCTCCATTTTCGGCACACCTATTTGTGGTCCTAAAGTACTTCTGGATTTCAAATTTCAGGCAAATCGGATAGTAAATACAGTTTCTAGAAGCCCAAGAAATAAAATCGGGAGATCGGTCTATATGGGGGCTATACCAAAACATGAACCGATACAGACCATTTGCGACACCCTCCTTGATGGTCCCAAACTACCTCTAGATTTCATATTTCAGACAAATCGGATAGTAAATACAGTTTCTAGAAGCCCAAGAAATAAAATCGGGAGATCGGTCTAGATGGGGGCTATACCAAAATATGGACCGATAGGAACCATTTTCGGCATACCTTTTGGTGGTCCTAAAATACGTCTAGATTTCCAATTTCAGGAAAATTGGATAAAAATTGCGGTTTTTATAAGCCCAAGACCCCAAATCGGGAGTTCGGTTTATATGGGGACTATATCAAAACTTGACCTGATATAGCCCATCTTCAAAATTGACCTGCCTGCAAGCAAAAAACGAATCTGTGCCAAATTTCAGGGGCGATAGCGCCATTATTGAACACGTGATTACAACAGATAGACAAACGGACATTCTTATATCATCTTAGAATTTCTCCCTGATCAAGAATATCACCCATGTTCCGATATCCACTTCAATTCCACTTCCACTATTCACGTTAAATCCACGAACGTGAAAATTTGGTGTTCTTAATTCCACGCTCTTTTTTGAACTTTTCTGTAACCAGCTGGGTTGCACAAATCACCCAAAAATTCACTAAGGCGGAAATCAAAATAAGTGGAATCAATAGACTTATTATAATTTATTATTTATTGTTGTTTTTTTTTTTTTATCTCAGCTTAAAGCCATGCATTGACTAAACTACAAGTGTAGCTTAACCAACAGAGGAAAAGTATGCTTGTCAAATTTATTTGGGCAAAGCCCTATAGACTGCAAGATGGTTGGATGTACAGCTGTTTCGGAATTACCACATTCCTCATCAGCATCCTCTACTTGCAGCAAAACTATCAACCAATTATCAGAATAAATTCGGGTAATTCACTCAACCCAACGTGAACTACACTTGAACCTCCCGAAAAAGGGTTTGATAGTCGGCTACTGCCTAAACAAATTTGCCAGCATATCTCTTTTCCTTTGCCAAACTCAAATCATCGATTTGTATGTATTTGGCTGGGTTTGTTTTTGAGCGTGCTTCCTCTATCTTCATTCGTTTTGTTTGTTATTGTTGGCTTCTCTTCAATCGTTATTGTTGTTTTTTTTTTTATCTCAGCTTAAAGCCATGCATTGACTAAACTACAAGTGTAGCTTAACCAACAGAGGAAAAGTATGCTTGTCAAATTTATTTGGGCAAAGCCCTATAGACTGCAAGATGGTTGGATGTACAGCTGTTTCGGAATTACCACATTCCTCATCAGCATCCTCTACTTGCAGCAAAACTATCAACCAATTATCAGAATAAATTCGGGTAATTCACTCAACCCAACGTGAACTA
This sequence comes from Haematobia irritans, assembly GCF_050003625.1. NCBI lineage: Eukaryota > Metazoa > Arthropoda > Insecta > Diptera > Muscidae > Haematobia > Haematobia irritans. Next base: position 168,147,849 of record NC_134401.1, on the reverse strand, counting down.
CACTTGAACCTCCCGAAAAAGGGTTTGATAGTCGGCTACTGCCTAAACAAATTTGCCAGCATATCTCTTTTCCTTTGCCAAACTCAAATCATCGATTTGTATGTATTTGGCTGGGTTTGTTTTTGAGCGTGCTTCCTCTATCTTCATTCGTTTTGTTTGTTATTGTTGGCTTCTCTTCAATCGTTATTGTTGTTTTTTTTTTTTATCTCAGCTTAAAGCCATGCATTGACTAAACTACAAGTGTAGCTTAACCAACAGAGGAAAAGTATGCTTGTCAAATTTATTTGGGCAAAGCCCTATAGACTGCAAGATGGTTGGATGTACAGCTGTTTCGGAATTACCACATTCCTCATCAGCATCCTCTACTTGCAGCAAAACTATCAACCAATTATCAGAATAAATTCGGGTAATTCACTCAACCCAACGTGAACTACACTTTTTTTTTTTAATTAAAAATGACGCAGTTTTAATAAAACTCATGTATTAAAAAAAAAATAACATTTCAAATTTTTTACGCAAGTACTTTTTTTAACCGGAAATACACCCATCGTGGACATAATTCAACTTTCACCAAGACTTGTGCAAGTGAATTGATTTCACGAAAATTCGGGTGAAAGTGGATTGTAGGACACGAAAATCGTGCAATTGATTCATATTCACCTGGAAGTGGATGTGGGAACATGGGCATATATATACTTTTTATAGTCGGAAATCGACATTTCGATGTATTACAAACGAAATGACAAACTTATTATACCCCCATCGTCATTCTATGGTGGTGGGTATAAAAACGAATCTGATCTGAATCTGAGGAACGTAGTAGACGGAAGTTTATTGCTCATTCGATATTCTTGCCTCGATACATATGGGATCACCCTCATATGTATACAACTAGGTGCATAACTACATCTATTTAACCAGTGGTGCGTATAATTAATAATATTTACATGTACAAGGGTGCGTATGAGCTGTTAATTGTCAAATAACTCATACTATGAATTAAGGTGCTCTGGTAATGCGAATGGATTTGATGGTTATTTCATGATTGCTAAAATTTCGTTCACCATTACAATTTACCTGTTGGTAGCGTTTCAGGAAAGTAATTTTCCTGGAAGAGGATTACCTTTTATGTTATTTGGCGGAATTGGGTAAGCCTAGTGTCGCTATCTGCCAACTGATAGATTTATCTTAATGCTTTAAAAATTAAATTAAAATTAAATTTTTTAAAATTTTAAAAATTTAAATCGTGAACATTTTCATCGACAAGTTAGTCTAATTCTTGACATTTTAATAAAATTTTATTAAACATACATATTGTACAGGTATACAAAAAAAAATTAAATCAATATATCACCCAACATTTTAATTTTCCTATGGTTTTCTCAATTCTCAAAACAATTCAATATTGTGTAAATCAATCAATTGAAATGGACCCAATGCAGTTTTTCGGCCCAATAATATTTTAGATTGCCTTAGGAGCTGAACGGCCTATGTGGTTTATTTACGAATAGAATGTAGAATGGCATTTGCTATCCGTAAATGTTAACCACAAACAATGGCTGCAGTATTTTAGCCAGTAAGTGAATTTAAGAAAAAAATAGAAAATTGTGTTACCCAATAAAAGAAAACCTCACATGCTCATGTAGATACAACAATTACGAGTACAGAATAAAACAATTATAGATTTTATTGCATTTATCCAATGGTAATAGTTGGTCTATCGATATGTCACTCATCAGTTCTCAATTGCCTTGGAATACCTGATTGTCATATTCAAATATGCTCTGGGTTAAAAGTTGACATGACCACAGGTGAGGATACTGTAAATTTAGAATGTTTTTCCATTCTACCGGTTGTTATGGTAGATGACATCTGCTGGTATTTTTCATTTACTTTTGCTTTGCCATTTACCTCAAACTCTTTTGTCCACATTTGTTGTCCATATGCCATGTTATAATTGCTGTACTTTGCTAACGATACCATCACATCATCATCGTCATAGTCATTATCGATGGCATGTGTACGAGTATAAGGAGTCACAAGGACATTTGATCTGGGTAAACAATTAGAAGGACTGGTAAAAGGTAAAAATATAAGAGTTGATAGTTTTGTGGTGCCATAGAGAGCATCTGCATTCGTATCTGCAACTTCAACTGCAATTATTGTGGCAGCCGCGCTATTGGTGTTGTAGGTTTCATTATCCTGCGACCAAGAGTAGTCCGCTGTGTGATGAGAACATGCTTTACAGCTATTAGCAAAACCTCCATTTGTACCTTTCATGGCAGTATTGGCGGTTGTAGTCCCTTCTGCCAAAGGCATTTCGCCAGATGATTGATCTTCTGTTGAGTCATGATGTTGACTGAATGATGACTGCTGTATTTGGCTCTTGGTCTGATTGCCAACAAATAACTGAGGACTTTCCAAAATTAAGCTTATATCGCAAGTCGATAGCCACCATCTGTAAAGGAGTAAAGACCGCCACCCTCCCCACGAAAGTAGAGGGTGGGATCATATATACATGAGTATTAGTTTTTGATGCTTATTTGTTTGTGTGAAGCCATCATCAAGCGTAGCATAGCTTATTAGCAAATATCGATTCAAAACCCACCTGGGGGGTACAAATTGAAAATCGTCATAAGTTCATGCTGGTCCCTATCATGATTAGCGAATCTGATTGAATGTTAGGAATTCAAGGAATTCTTTGCAACAAAATATAACGCGAAATAATAATGGAAAAAATTATATTTATTTTCGCTAAAGCAATAATATTCAAATATAGGATAATTCACACCTTTCAATTAAAATACAAAAAGGGCACAAATCCAATCTATGTACATTGATATGAGCCTAATAAAACAATATAAAAAAATATTTTGACGTGAAAATGTCAACTAAACCGGAGTAAAATGTGGTCATATGAGTGTAAATCGGGCGAACGATATATATGGGAGCTATATTTTAATCTGAACCGATTTCAATAAAATTTGGCACACTCTACTATAGTACAATTGTTCTTCTTGTGAAAAATTTTAAGCAAATTAGGGTAAAACTCTGGCTTCTGGGGCCATAACATAAAGGGTGATACGGAAAAAATTTGGTCAAGGGAAAACGCGTGTAAAACAGTGAAATCGTTTATTTTAAAAATCAAATTAAATTTCTTTTTCAAGTTCAATTAGTATAAAATTCAGGAAAAATATTCAGTTAGGCTTTCGCTTTTCCAAATCCGAATTGCCGGGCCTCACGCTTGACACCTGCCATCAGATTTTGTACAGCCACCTTGTCCACCTTCTTCGCCGCATAAAGCCAGTTTGCCTTGAACTGCTGCTCGTCCTTAGAAGTTTTTTTGGTCTTCTTTAGGTTTCGCTTGACAATAGCCCAGTATTTCTCAATTGGGCGGAGCTCTGGCGTGTTGGGAGGGTTCATGTCCTTGGGAACCACCTGCACGTTGTTGGCGGCGTACCACTCCATGGCCTTTTTACCGTAATGGCAAGATGCCAAATACGGCCAAAACAGTACGGAACAACCGTGTTTCTTCAGTAAAGGCAGCAGACGTTTATTCAAACACTCTCTCACGTAAATTTCTTGGTTGACAGTCCCGGAAGCTATGAAACTGCTGCTTTTCAAGCCACAGGTACAGATGACTTGCCAAACCAGATATTTCTTTGCGAACTTTGACAGTTTTATGTGCTTGAAAATATCTGCTACCTTTCCCCTTCCTTTTGCCGTATTAAACTCCTGTCCCGGAATCTGCTTGTAGTCGGCTTTGACGTAGGTTTCGTCGTCCATTACCACGCAGTCAAACTTCGTCAGCATCGTCGTGTACAGCCTCCGGGATCGCGCTTTGGCCTTCGTATTTTGTTTATCATCGCCATTTGGAGTCACTACCTTCTTGTAAGTCGATAGTCCGGCTCGCTTTTTGGCTCGATGCACGGTTGTAGACGATACACCCAGCTTATTTGCGGCATCTCGGAGAGAGAGGTTAGGGTTTCGCTTGAAACTACCGGCAACTCTCTTTGTCGTCTCAGCGGATTCCGGTTTTCGATTTCCCCCCGATCCAGACTTCCTGGCTGTCGACAAACGTTCCCCAAACACTTTAATTACATTTGTAACGGTTGATTTGGCAACTTTTAGCGATTTTGCCAGCTTTGCGTGCGAGTAGCTCGGATTTGATACGCTGCTCTTCTTGCTTGGTCGACATTTTGACAACTGAAGAGTGAATTCCAAAATCAAAATAGGAGCAACATTTTACACACACACCTTCAAAATGAGGGGTGTTCAGGTTTTTTAAATGCAAAATTGAAAGAAATACGTCAAGTTTATATTGACCAAAATTTGACCGTATCACCCTTTATAGGTCCATATCGGTTGAAATATATGGGAGCTATATCTAAATCTGAACTGATTTCTTCCAAAATCAATAGGGTTCTATTCTGAGCCAAAACACATACTTGTACCAAATTTGAAGTCGATTGTTCTAAAACTGCGACCTAGACTTTGATTACAAAATGGTGTTAACGGACAGACGGACATGGCTATATCGACTCAGGAGCCCACCCTGAGCATTTTTGCTAAAGACACCATGTGTCTATCTCGTCTTCTTCTGGGTGTTGCAAACATATGCACTAACTTACAATACCCTGTTCCACAGTGTGGCGCAGGGTATAAAAAATTGTTTATGATTTTTTGTATTTATAGGTATTGAAATTGTAAAAGAAGGACAAAATTGTTAGGCAGCAACTTATTAAAAGTGAAAAGTACAAGAAGAAGAAAAAATGCGTTTTATAGTTGATAACATTACATAGAAATTGGAAATAGTTGAATAATAAACTAATATTTCAAGGCCAGTCGATGCTGTTATGTTAGGTTAGGTTATGTGGCAGCCCGATGTATCAGGCTCACTTAGACTATTCAGTCCATTGTGATACCACATTGGTGAACTTCTCTCTTATCACTGAGTGCTGCCCGATTCCATATGAAGCTCAATGACAAGGGACCTCCTTTTTTATAGCCAAGACCGAACGGCGTTCCACATTGTAGTGAAACCACTTAGAGAAGCTTTGAAACACTCAGAAATGTCACCAGCATTACTGAGGTGGGATAATCCACCGTTGAAAAACTTTCTGGTGTTCAGTCGAAGCAGGAATCGAACCCACGACCTTGTGTATGCAAGGCATTGCACCACGGTGGCTCCCCAGTCGTTGATTCTTAATAAATATATTTAATATATTAATAAAACATGTCTTTTTTGAAGAAATAATTGCTTATATAAATAAATAAAATTGTATTTTTAATCGAAGGTAAGCAGTTCTAATTTTGAAGTAAAAGGTTTACCACAAATATGTAAGATTTGTCCAAATGAATGAAAAGAGTTCAATAAAATCATTCCATATATGAATTCAATTCAGTTAAATTTTTTCATTCTCTAGTATAGCGGTACATAAATATAGGAAAATGTTAACTAATATATGGAATGCATTCTACCTAATTTCTACGAAAATCACATCGTTCAAACAAATAAAAATGTCTTTGGCGCTATACGAAGTTCAACTTTCTTCACAATGAGTTCATTTTAACTTAAAGAAGGGGTCACTTTTTTCTGGGTGCAAATATTTGTTCACTTATGAGAGGCTATTTTTAATATGACTCGATATAGCATAAGTCCTACGAAAGTTGTCCATTTGGAAAAGGTACCTTCAAGAATGTACAAGTTTGAGAGCTTTCACTCTATGCCGCCCTAGTCTTTCCAAGGTTATTTGTAAAAATTTGAATTTTTCTTATAGCTTTCTCCATAACAAAAAACATGTCCACCACAACATAAGAATTTCACTTTATGCAAATACTCTCAACTCTAGTATATTTTTATTCCAAACCACCAATTTTGTTTTTAAATCAAATGACTTTTGTTTTACTGGAAAAGGATCATTGGACCGTGAAATTTTAGCTCAACAAACCAGATAACATTACATCCATAGAAAACTCATTCAGTTTTGCTTTTGCTCTATTTGTAGAATTGCAAAAAAAAACGAAAATCTTTTATTTACTTAATCTTAATTAGCATTATTCGAGTTATACACTTCCGACTTGGTGGTCTTAATACAGGATGTTGGTGCAAGCTAATAAATAAAATTTCTGTTTACACTCTAAATAATTTATAAAAAAAATGCTTCCTTTAAAATACTCAACATTTTGTGTTTTTTTTTTTTTTTTGTTTTGGCAGCATTATCAACATCTTCGGCACGGTTGACCCAAATCGGGATGCTTAATAATTTATACCATTCCCAATTGAGGTAGAGAGGAATCAACCAAGCAAAAACATTAGGATTTTATGGGCAAATGAACCTGGCATTCTTGTGAAATATCTTTGCAATTTCTTTCAGGTTATGTGAAAGAGAGCGGGATGTGTGCATGTAATGGTCTTGAATGAAAGGTAAAGCCAAGCCAAATTAATGACCAACCAGCTTGTACATATTCCTTTGAAAAGAAAATCTTAGTGGAGTGGTAACCATCATCAGCATCATCATAATAATTATAAGGCAACTTTTTCATATTTTTAATGTGAAAACTTGTGCATCAAAATCAACGACACAACATTTTCTAATAAAGTTAATATCCTCTTGCCAACATAAGAAGAAGAAGTAGCTTTCACAAATATAAACAGCTATGCACATTGAATGCATGCTGTAACAACAACAACTGTTACATTTAGGATAGGTCATAAAATTTCAAGAAAATTGTTTTCCTTCAGTGAAACAAACAAACAAACAATAACCTGGAGAAACTATAAGAAGACCATGACGCAATTTTACACAAAGTTTTTGAACATATTAACAAACACACACACACACATTCACAATCTTCAGACACATACAAAGGGAAAGATATAATTGAGTTTGTATACAAATGAAACAATATTGCATTTCCTTGCATAGCAAATTCAAAAGCAAATGTTTATACACACATATACACTTGCACACACATAGATACCGATGAAGAGTATAGACAATACAATTTTCATAGATGTGTACAAAAACAAATGCATTTATATGTAAATTTTTATGAGATACTGTAATACGTGTTGGCCTGGTGTATGTGTATGCGACACTTAGTCTAACAGAGAGATCAGCCTAGACTTTGATGTCATTGTGCATCTCAAATGCATAAGCAATGCAAATTTAAGATGTAAATGTCTTCTCTGAGATGAATTGCATTCACATAGTTCATATGCAAATATACACCCTTTAGGTCCTAAGGCTTGTATTCAAAGTCAAGGACTGAAAAATGTGATGACTCAAGGAAACTATCTCTGTTTTTCCACGATAATGCGTAATCATTTTAGTTTTAATCAAAACTTAACTCATTCGCCACTTTGACTCATTCGAAAGGATATGTCCTGTGATAATTTAGAATAACCCCCTTAGCTCCCATAGACATGTCCCTATACACCAATATTAGACAACCAACCTATTCCCTTTTTAGCATCTGAATCGCCCCAGAATAATAAAATTTGTGAAATATTTAAGAGAATATAGAAATTAGTAAATCAAATGAAAATTGTCAAAAACTGGTTAGGTTCGTTATTGGCAATTTCTACTAGTTTCCCTTAGCATTTCGTTAATTGCTCAACCTGTTTCATATCCATCTTGCACAAGACATTCCATTATTAAGGCATGAAAAATATTTAAACTATTTGGCCAGATTCATTGGGTCAATTAATGTTTTATTCAAAACAAAAATCATTTACATAATTTTTAATTGAATTAATTAAATATTTTATTGAATCAATTAATTATACCCTGCGCCACACTGTGGAACAGGGTATTATAAATTAGTGCATATGTTTGTAACACCCAGAAGGAGACGAGATAGACACATGGTGTTTTCGGCAATAATGGTCAGGATGGGTCATGCCCGTCTGTCCGTCTGTCCGTCCATCCATCCGTTCTGTCTATGAACACGTTTTTGTGATCAAATTCTAGGTCGCAATTTAAGTCCAATAGCCTTCAAAGTTAACACATGTTCCTAATTTGGGTGCGAATCTATTCTCATTGATTTTGGAAGAAATCAGTTCAGATTTAGATATAGCTCCCACATATATCTTTCGCCCGATATGCACTAATGTGGACCCAGAAGCCAGAGTTTTATACCGATTTGCTTGAAATTTTGTACAAACATAACACTTAGTTGTATAGTAAAGTGTGCAAAATTTGATTGAAATCGGCTCAGATTTAGATATAGCTCCCATATATATCTTTCACCCGATATGGACTTATATGGCCCCAGAAGCCAGATTTTTGCCGAATTTGGTTGAAATTTTGCAATAGGAGTACAATAAGTAGTATAATCAAGTGTGCAAAATTTGATTGAAATCGGTTCAGATTTAGATATAGCTCCCATATATATCTTTCGCCCGATATGGACTAATATGGTCCTAAAAGCCAGAGTTTTGGCCCAATTTAGTTGAAATTTTGCACAAGGAATAGATTTAGCATTGTAGTTATGCGTGCCAAATTTGGTTGAAATCGATTCAGATTTAGATATAGCTCCCATATATATCTTTCGCCCGATTTACACTCATATGACCACAGAGGCCAATTTTTAACTCCGATTTAGTTGAAATTTTGCACAGGGAGTAGAATTAGCATTGTAGCTATGCCTGCCAAATTTGGTTGAAATCGGTTCAGATTTAGATATAGCTCCCATATATATGTTTTTCTGATTTCCACCAAAATGGTCAAAATACCAACATTTTCCTTGTTAAATTGCCGCTGCTTAGTCGAAAAGTTGTAAAAATGACTTTAATTTTCCTAAACTTCTAATACATATATATCGAGTGATAAATCATAAATAAACTTTTGCGAAGTTTCCTTAATATTGCTTCAGATTTAAATGTTTCCCATATGTTTTACTAACATTGTGTTCCACCCTAGTGCATTAGTCGACTTAAATTTTAAGTCTATAGATTTTGTAGAGGTTTATCAAATTCTGTCCAGATCGAGTGATATTTAAATTTATGTATTTGGGACAAACCTTTATATATAGCACCCATCACATTTGACGGATGTTCGAAAATTTAGATCTACAAAGTGGTACAGGGTATATTATAGTCGGCCCCGCCCGACTTTAGACTTTCCTTACTTGTTTTTTATTAAATCTATTAATATTTTAATTGGATCAACCATTAAAGAAATTTCAATATAAACGTAATTGAATCAATTGAAGCTATATTTATATTCTGCGTCACACTGTGGACCAGGGTATTATAAGTAACTGCATACACCTACACCCTCAAAAAACACAAACACATTTTGCTTTAAGCACATATATTTTCAGTATTAGTTCAAACAAAATATTGTTTGTATTATTCAAACATATTATGTTTCACCTTAGGACATACACCTGTAGAAAAAAATTTTAATAAAATTTTCTTTGTGTGGATATATTTTTAGGACGCTAATTGGTTACTTCCATTATTTTACTTGCAGCATACTCTCTAGGTCTCTTTTTCTAAACACATATATGTTTATAGGTTATTTCTAAATTAATATATGTTTGACTAAGCATATTATTTCTACAAACATTTTATGTCCCAAACATAACATGTTCTAACATATTAACATATATGTTACAAACATGTTATGCTAGTTTATGAACATTATATGCTTGCACTTAAAAATATTGTGTTAAAAAATTTGAGTTCCAAACATATAATTTTTACACCCAAGCATATGAAAAACAGTCTTGTTCGTCCGTGTAGTAGAGGACGTAAAAGACACATGCGTGTCCTTTGCAATAATGCTCAGGATCCCCAAGCCAATCTAGCGATGTTCGTCTGTCCATCTGTCTGACTGTGAACACATTTTTGTCATCAAAGTTTAAGCCAAACGCCTTAAAATTTTGCACAAGTATGTGTTTTGGATCTGAATATAACCCTACTGATTTTAGAAGAAATCGATACTGATTTGGATATAGCTTCCATACATATCTTTTGCCCGATATGGCCCCAGAAGCTGGAAGTTTAATCCGGATACCCATAAAGAATGAAATTGATGGTGTCGTAAAATGTGCCAAATTTGGTTAAAATCGGTTTAGATTTAAATATAGCTTCCATACATAGAAAAAAAAATCCGTAGTTAAACTAACGCTAAATTTAACTTATTTTTATTGGAAAAAAATTATTTGCTTGTAGTTAAATTTTATTATTTTTATCGAACTTTTCCACAGCTTAATGAAATCTTACTTTTTTTAAGATGTCTCAAAAATTGTATGAACTAAACGTGAGTATAAAGTTCAATGACCGTACACATAAGTTCAATATGACCTAAAACAAATGAAAATTTTTGTACGATTCCCAAAAATAGTAAGAATGAACGACTGTATGGTTCAAATGGTCATGATTTGGCGCCAATGAGTTTCTTCTTTACTTTTAGATAATTTTTTCTTCTAAGAGATGATGTAATTTCGTGAACTGCAGTTAAAAAGTCTAACAGAGCATTAAAATTTCCTGGTTTTAACAACGCCTTGTGGAAATCTCAAAATGTGGAGTAAAATTTAGTTCAATTTTCGTGCGTGGTAGTTCATTCTTCTTATAAAACAGTTCACTTTTTTCGGTGTATATATCATTCAAATTTTACCCCCATTTAGGTGAAATTAGGCACGCACAGGGAGTAGAGTTAACATTCTAGCTGTGCAGGCTAAATTTGGTAAAAATTTAGAGCTACAAAGTGACATGGTAGGCTCTGCCCGACTTTGCTTGTTTTTACTATTTTGGGGAAAAATGCGATATTCATGACTTAACAAAAAATTTCGTTGTATACAACAATACAGTTGAGGCTTAAAATTTACTTCATGACGAGTTTCTAGATACGGCTTGACTTGCTCAAAACAAGGACTGTGGAGTCGACCAAAATTTGCTCGACTTCGAGTCCAGCATTTCTCATTAGCCTCGACTCTGACTCACAATTGCTATTCGTGCCAAATTTGAAGAAAATATTACCAAAAATCTACCACAATTAAAAAAAATTATTTTTAAGTTATTGATTATAGTTTTGTTCAATTTTTAATTCTATAGAAAATTTTGTCAAAATTTTATTTCTATTGAAAATCTTGTCAAAATTTTATTTCTATAAAAAATTTGGTCAAAATTTTATTTCTATAGAATATTTTGTCTAAATTTTATTTCTATGAAAAATTGTTGTCAAATTTTATTTGTATAAAAAATTTTTGTCAAAATTTTATTTCTATAGAAAATTTTGTCAAAATTTTATTTCTGTAGAAAATTTTGTCATAATTTTATTTCTATAGAAAATTTTGTCAAAATTTTATTTCTATAGAAAATTTTGTCAACATTTTATTTCTATAAAAAATTTTGTCAAAAATTTATTTCTATAGAAAATTTTGTCAAAATTTTATTTATATCGAAAATTTTGTCAACATTTTATTTCTATAGAAAATTTTGTCAAATTTTCATGATATTCATGACTTAACAAAATATTTACGTTGTATACAACAATACAGTTGAGGCTAAAAATTTACTTCATGACGAGTTTCTAGATACGGCTTGACTTGCTCAAAACAAGGACTGTGGAGTCGACCAAAATTTGCTCGACTTCGAGTCCAGCATTTCTCATTAGCCTCGACTCTGACTCACAATTGCTATTCGTGCCAGATTTGAAGAAAATATTACCAAAAATCTACCACAATTTAAAAAAAATTATTTTGAAGTTATTGATTATAGTTTTGTTAAATTTTTATTTCTATAAAAAATTTTGTCAAAATTTTATTTCTATTCTTGTCAAAATTTTATTTCTATAAAAAATTTGGTCAAAATTTTATTTCTATAGAAAATTTTGTATAAATTTTATTTCTATGAAAAATTGTTGTCAAAATTTTATTTATATAAAAAATTTTTGTAAAAATTTTATTCCTATAGAAAATTTTGCCAAAATTTTATTTCTTTAGAAAATTTTGTCAAAATTTTATTTCTATAGAAAATTTTGTCAAAAATTTATCGCTATAGACTTTTCTTTAAATTTTATTTCTGTCAAAATTTTATTTCTGTAGAAAATGTTGTCATAATTTTATTTCTATAGAAAATTTTGTCAAAATTTTATTTCTATAGAAAATTTTGTCAACATTTTATTTCTATAAAAAATTTTGTCAAAAATTTATTTCTATAGAAAATTTTGTCAAATTTTATTTCTATTGAAAATTTTGTCAAAATTTTATTTCTATAGAAATTGTTTTCAAAATTTTATTTATTAAAAAATTGTATCAAAATTTTATTTCTATAATTTTTTTTTTTCAAAAATTATATATCTATAGAAAATTTTGTTAAAATTTTATTTGTTAGAAAATTTTGTCAAAATTTTATTTCTATAGAAAATCTTATCGAAATTTTATTTCTATAGAAAATTTTGTCAAATTTTATTTCTATAGAAAATTTTATCAAAAATTTATTTCTAAAGAAAATTTTGTCAAAAATTTATTTCTATAGAAAATTTTGTTAAAATTTAATTTCTATAAAACATTTTGTCAACTTTTTATTTCCATAGGAAATTTTTTGTCAAATTTTAATTTGTGTCGAAAATTTTGTCAAAATTTTATTTCTATAGAATTTTTTTTTTTTTAATTTAATTTCTGTAGAAATTTTTGTCAAAATTTTATTTCTATAGAAATTGTTTTCAAAATTTTATTTAGTACAAAATTGTATAAAAATTTTATTTCTATCAAAAATTATATATCTATAGAAAATGTTGTTAAAATTTTATTTTTTAGAAAATTTTGTCAAAATTTTTTTTCTATAGAAAATATTATCGAAATTTTATTTCTATAAAATGTTGTCAAAATTTAATTTCTGTAGAAAATTTTGTCAAATTGTAGTTCTACAAAAAATTTTATCACAATTTTATTTCTATTAAAAATTTTTGTCAAAATTTTATTTCTATAGAAAATTTTATTTCTATAGACTTTTTTTAAAATTTTAAAAAACTTTATTCAGTGATTGGCCTATTCCTATTACCTCTTGCAATGACTTTTGATATTCATGGATTTGTCCATCGTCACAAAGATTTCAATCCTTCAACAAATATCACATCAGTTAATTTTTTTGTCATGGCTATTTTCTTAATATCATGTCATGAATATGAAGGGCTTCGTCTGAAATTTGTGAATCTGGCAATTTTATAACGTCATGTCCATAACCATGATAGAAGTGAATGTTAATCCTATCCTCATTTCATTTTTGGGGAAGCAAATGTATCAATCTTGGTATGCGAGGACATTTGGTTTCTTCACCATCATCAAAGTTGAAGTATTTTTTGATGCTGTTTTCACAAAAAGTTCCTGAAATATCCTGCAGTTGTCATAAAAATTCTCAAACAAGTCGCCATCAGTGTAGCAACAACAGTGAATTGTTTCTGTTTCTGTTTCCGTTCCCATTCGTATTTTGAGTGGTGAACAAGAAAAAAAAAAACAATCAACGAAAAACCAACAACATTTTAAATTGACTTTTTAACTGTCAAATTTATGCCTCAATCATCACGCGGCAGACACAAGCAAAATGAACGCATATAGCCACAATCCATTCAAAAAAAAAAATACGACGACTTTATTGGAAATGTCATGAAAACTCTTTTTGTGACAAGGCCTTCAATTGCATTCTCTCTCTAGTAAACATGACCACAATAGGTCAGCTCATAGTATGCCATAGACAATGTGAACTTGTTTCATATTCTCTCAGTTCAAAGGTCACAGTCTCTAAAAGTGTTTCTGGCGACCCACTTTAATGTACACTCATAAAACCATAAATAGTGGAACAATAACGCATTCACTATCACCATTCTGAGAAGGGCTAAAAAGAATTTGATATTCATTTTCCCCCTCCAAATATTTGTATTCCACGTTGTTTGCAGTTCAAGCATCGTTGGCAGATAGAAGCTGGGGATTGGTAGTGGGTTTTTTTTTATTATTTTCTCTACAAATTCTGCTAGAGAATAAAGGCAAAAGCCCAGAATCTGTTTTATGCATGGTTTGAATTGTCATTGTTGACCCAAAAAAAGAAAGACGGCTTTCATTTTTTTGATTTTCAGAGCAGAGCTAATGGCAAAGCTTAAAATGAAATAAGAAAATAAAATATTGGATTGATGTTTTTTTTAAAGGGATTTTTAGCAAAAAATTTGACTATTCGAGAGACTACATAAAATTGGCTAACTAAAACTAATATTGATAGTAGTAATTACATAAGATTCATCAAGCAATACAATTGTCTGAATTAAATCTATCCGTTCGGCCACAAGTCAATTTATCCACCCGTTTGTTAGCCTGCCCGCATCAAGAAAAAAGCCCATCGTAAAACTGGTGCTAAGTTTTGTTTATTTGGATTGAAAATAAAATATTTGATTTTAGTTGAATTTTATTATACAACATAGTTTTTTGGATCTCAGTACGTCAAGCTTCGTATCTACAAAACAGGAATTGGGGGAAGCTTGCGAACTGCCGTTTCACATTCATTTCAATATAATAACTTTCTAGGACAAAATATTATGTTTGCAGGGAAAATATGTAACATCTTTGACGCATTGCTTTTATTTAAACCTGATCATGCCTCAACATTGACAGCAAAGCCGAATATCCTTGGAATGAAGCTTATGCTGTGTATTTGGTGGGACCAGTTGGGTGTGGTGTACTGTGAGCTGCTGAAGCCAAAAAAAATGATAGGAAGTGCTTTGTATCAAAATCAAATAATGCGTTTGAGCCTACCATTGCATGATAAACGGCCACAATATTTGGAAAGGCACACAAATTCATAAAAACTTTTTTGGAAACCATCAAATGGGAAGCCTAGCCCAGCCACCGTAAAGCCAGACATTTCTGACTATCACTTATTCCGATCGAAGACTCATAACCTGATTGCTCAGCATTATCGTTCTTACGAGGAACCCACAAATTGGGTCAGAGACAATAGACGAGTGAATTTTTCGTCGCGATATACGTATGTTGCCAAAGCCATCGTCCGCCTTCAATATCAATTTTGACCGAACTTCAGTTTTTCGGGGGCACTTTATCCCTTCTCAGTAATCTTGGAGATATTTTTGAGTGTAGTAAAAACTAATGTAAGTGGTTTCAATGCAGTCGGTTAGAAATAAGAGTTTTTATCAGTCAGTGCTAGGTAAAAAGCTCACCATTGTGGTATGGACTTAGCCTAAAATAACTGGTTTCCAACATATCTAGCCTATGTTGCCAGAAAGATGGGAAAACATAGTCCTACTACTTCGATTAATCCATTTGTTATTATACCCGTCACCACTACTGTGGTACAGGGTATAATAAGTTTGTGCATTTGTATGTAACGCCAAGAAGGAAAAGTCAGAGACCCATCATTTAGAATACCGATCGTCTTAGAATTGAATACTGAGTCGATTTAGCTACGTCTGTCTGTCCGTCCGTCTGTCTGTCTGTTCATGTATTTGTATTTTGTATTTATTTTGCCCGATTTAGATTCATATAACAACCGGAGACCAAATTTTCATTTCGATTTACTTGAAATTTTTCCCTGAGAGTAGATTTTAGATTCGTGTACCAACTTTAATTCAAATTGATATAGATTTGGAAATAGCTCCCATGTATATACGCCATTTCAAAGGAATTTTTCTGCATTTCGTTTTATTTTACACAGAAGAAAGATTTAAAATTCTATCTAACTGTGTCGAACTTTATCCAAATCGGTTCAGATTTAAATAAACCATATATTCTTCCGATTTAGGTGAAATTCGTACAACGTCAACGAAGATGTCCCCATACGTTCCACAGAAGATTTAGCTAAAGTTACGACTGTGTAAATGTCTCTTGATGTGGCCAAATATTGTCACAAACCCGACAAGTGACCACATATTTTGCTGAAATCTAGCCGATATCCTTGTCAACTTACCACTGCTAGGGAGCAAAAATAAAATTTAATCAAATTGTCCCATACCTCTAATACATCCCAGCAAAAAAGCGTCGCCAAAAAAGTAATAAACATTTTCTTTTTGGATCTGGAAGTGGTGCAAATATGACGCAGAAGCGATGAATTTAACATGGGCTTGTCATAGGACGGAAGTCCTCCATTTCAACAGTCGTTGAACTGAATTTGCATCACTTCTTTAGGTGTGATCCGAATTCAATGTTTTGGATGTAAATTAACAAATTCTGTGATATTTAGTCAAATAAATAATTTTTATAATTTTTAATGGATTCTAACGCATGTCGGAAACGTTTGACCTCAAATATTTTCAAAAATTCCCAATTTTTTCAGATTGGATTTATAATTTTTCTCGACAAAATTTAAATGATTTGTACGATTTTATAAATTCTTACTCCGTTTTTAGCCTATTTGAAACAAAAATAAGTATATACGGCCGTAAGTTCGGCCAGGCCGAATCTTATGTACCCTCCACCATGGGTTGCGTAGAAACTTCTACGAAAGGCTGTCATCCACAATCGAATTACTTTTTTTTTCACAATTTTAAAACTTCTTAACATCGTTTTCTAAATTGTGACTTAGTCCATACGGGGTAGAGAGCCAGAATTGAAATATGGGGGTCGCTTATATGGGGGCTATATCAAATTATGAACTTGATATGGACCAATTTTTGTGTGATTGGGGATCGATTTATCTGAGGGCTATATATAACTATAGACCGATATGGACCTAGTTAGACATGGTTGTTAACGGCCATATACTAGCACAATGTACCAAATTTCAACTGGCTCGGATAAAATTTGTTCTTCCAAGAGGCTCCAAAACCAAATCGGTTTATATGGGGGCTATACATGCTTATGGACTGATATGGACCACTTTTGGCATGACTGTTAAATATCATATACTACCATCACGTACCAAATTTCAACCAGATCGGATGAATTTTGCTTCTCCAAAAGGCACCGGAGGTCAAATCTGGGGATCGATTTATATGGGGGCTATATATAATTATGGACTGATATGAACCAATTCTTGCATGGTTGTTGGATACCATATACTGACATCATTTACCAAATTTCAACCGAATCGGATGAATTTTGCTCTTCCAAGGGGCTCCGGAGGTCAAATCTGGCGATCGGTTTATATGGGAGCTATATATAATTATGGACCGATGTGGAGCAATTTTTGCATGCTTGTTAGAGACCATATACTTACACCATGTACCAAATTTCATCCGGATCGGATGAAATTTGCGTCTTTTAGAGGCTCCGCAAGCCCAATCGGGGGATCGGTTTATATTGGGCCTATATATAATTATTAACCGCTGTGGACTAATTTTTGCATAGTTGTTAGAGACCATATACTTACACAATGTACCAAATTTCAGCCAGATCGGATGAAATTTGCTTCTCTTAGAGGCTCCGCAAGCCAAATCGGGGGATCGGTTTATATGGGGGCTATATATAATTATGGACCGATGTGGGTCAATTTTTGCATGGTTGTTAGAGATGATATGCTGACACCATGTACCAAATTTCAGCTAGATCGGATGAAATTTGCTTCTCTTAGAGTCCCCGCTAGCCAAATTTGTGGGTCCGTTTATATGGGGGCTATACGTAAAAGTGGACCGATATGGTCCATTTGCAATACCATCCGACGTCCAACAATAACAACTACTTGTGCCAAGTTTCAAGTCGATAGCTTGTTTCGTTCGGAAGTTAGCGTGATTTCAACAGACGGATGGACGGACGGACGGACATGCTCAGGTCGACTCAGAATTTCACCACGACCCAGAATATATATTCTTTATGGGGTCTTAGAGCAATATTTCGATGTGTTACAAACGGAATGACAAAGTTAATATACCCCCATCCTATGGTGGAGGGTATAAAAATTTAAAATTACCCATTAAAATTGGGAGTGCATTTTCTGGAAGTGCTTTTAAAATTGTGCCTTCCAAATTGTTTTGCTGGGATGTGTATCGTCGGATAAATCATAAATGCACTTTTGTGCCGTAAAATGGCGTTAGTTTTATATATCCAATTTTTGTTTTTACTTAATTGTGTTTCATTTCAGGACGTTATCCGATGTGAAATTAAAGTCTAGAGATTTTGAAGAAGTTTAAACATTTTTCTTCTTTATTTTTCCGGTTTATACGGTTCACGAATTTTTACTACCGATACTGAGGGAAGCCAAGCATTTTTTTTATCTTAAAGGAGAATGGATTTTTAACTATTGTTCTTTGAAAGCAAACGTAAATGATAGCTTCGGTACCCCAGAGTATATCTTTCTTATCACTATAGTTCTACTTACCTATACCAAGGAGCCAAATGGGATTTGACTATCATATACACATTAACCAAATACACGGCCAACTGCAAGAGATAAAAAATTTAATTGAAATGAATTTGATATCACATTAGGAAAAATTAATAAATCACAATCACCGTGGTGAATAGGAAAAATATTAGCCATCCTTTACTCCATACACGAATCATATGACCCATATTTCCTTGTAAAATATAATACTGAATGGCCACTAGTAAAGTGCCAATAATAGCAAATGCCACCAGAGTTAATAAGGAAAACATTTGACAATCTTCCTGAAAATCAAGACAGACAGAATATTAAATCTTCTTAATAACATAGTATGTAATTATTTTTTTAAATCGAATTTAAGTTCCATCTCTTCAGAGGCCATTTCATTTTAATTTTCTTATGAAGCAGTAGCCATAGAAATTAAATAAAATTCACTGTCATTTTCAATTTACCTGTAAAGCTCTACGACTCATTGATCTTGAATACCAAATACGCAATGATTCTAGGAAAGAATATCTGTAAAAAAATACGAAATATATTTGTGTGAATTTTGTTCGAGATGTTACTGAAATATGACATATGTGGCGTATTAGCAACATGTGCATCATTACTTATTCGTCACATGGGGTTAGTTGAACCAAAGATTATAGAAGAGGAAGATGGGAGATTGGCTACTGAGCACATCAAACCATTTACCACATTAGTTTAATACTCGAACCAAACGCGTATACGACAAGTATTGACATAGCATTAAAATACAAATAAAAAGAAATTAAGTGCACGAAATAAATTTCCATAAAGGTGAAAATGTAATTTATTTTGTTGTTGGCTAAAATTTAACATTGTTTCATTAAGAAAATTAAATTTTTCATTTAAAAAATAAAAACGAAAAACAACTAAAAGATTACAAACATGTATTGAACTAACATGGTAAATGCAACATTTGGTATGACGCATGCCAATTTCCTATCTTCCTCAAGTTTATTGTCTTTGAGTTGAACAACATGATTGTCTGTTTGACCATTAAGAGAGAGAGAGGAAAGAGAAATATATTTGAAAAACACAGAAAAAAGAAACATAATGTAATTGAATTTGTTAACTTCACGAGAGTTATCAATCATATACATAAACGAATGATTTGAATTAATAATGGAATGTCAAAAAATTAACATGAAATATATCTATCAAAAATCAATTAATATTCTCATGAAAAAAAAATATAAAGAAAAGCCTATCAATGGAATTAAAAGAATACAAGAATTTTCTTTGACTTTGTTTATATTTTATTATTATTATTTTTTATACCCTCCATCATAGGATGGGGGTATATTAACTTTGTCATTCCGTTTGTAACACATCGAAATATTGCTCTAAGACCCCATAAAGTATATATATTCTGGGTCGTGGTGAAATTCTGAGTCGATCTAAGAATGTCCGTCCGTCCGTCTGTTGAAATCACGCTAACTTCCGAACGAAACAAGCTATCGACTTGAAACTTGGCACAAGTACTTGTTATCGATGTAGGTCGGATGGTATTGAAAATGGGCCATATCGGTCCACTTTTACGTATAGGCCCCATATAAAGGGACCCTCAGATTTGGCTTGTGGAGCCTCTAACAGAAGCATATTTCATCCGATTCGGCTGAAATTTGGTACATGGTGTTGCTATATGGTATCTAACAACCATGCAAAAATTGGTCCATATCGGTCCTTAATTATATATAGCCCCCATATAAACCGATCCCCAGATTTGGCTTGTGGAGCCTCTAAGAGAAGCATATTTCATCCGATCTGGCTGAAATTTGGTACATGGTGTTAGTATAGGGTCTCTAACAATCATGCAAAAATTGGTCGACATCGGTCCATAATTATATATAGCCCCCATATAAACCGATCCCCAGATTTGGCTTGCGGAGCCTCAAAGAGAAGCATATTTCATCCGATCCGGCTGAAATTTGGTACATGGTGTTGGTATATGGTCTCTAACAATCATGCAAAAATTGGTCCACATCGGTCCATAATTATATATAGCCCCCATATAAACCGATCTCCAGATTTGGCTTGCGAAGCCTCAAAGAGAAGCAAATTGCATCCGATCCGGCTGAAATTTGGTACATGGTGTTGGTATATGGTCTCTAACAATCGTGCAAAAATAGGTCCACATCGGTCCATAATTATATATAGCCCCCATATAAACCGATCCCCAGATTTGGCTTGTGGAGCCTCTAAGAGAAGCATATTTCATCCGATCCGGCTGAAATTTGGTACATGGTGTTGGTATATGATCTCTAACAACCATGCAAAAATTGGTCCATATCGGTCCTTAATTATATATAGCCCCCATATAAACTGATCCCTAGATTTGGCTTGTGGAGCCTCTAAGAGAAGCATATTTCATCCGATCCGGCTGAAATTTGGTACATGGTGTTGGTATATGGTATCTAACAATCATGCAAAAATTGGTCCACATCGGTCCATAATTATATATAGCCCCCATATAAACCGATCTCCAGATTTGGCTTGCGAAGCCTCAAAGAGAAGCAAATTGCATCCGATCCGGCTGAAATTTGGTACATGGTATTGGTATATGGTCTCTAGCAAACGTGCAAAAATTGGTCCACATCGGTCCATAATTATATATAGCGCACATATAAACCGATCCCCAGATTTGGGTTGCGGAGCCTCTAAGAGAAGCAAATTTCATCCGATCCGGCTGAAATTTGGTACATGGTATTGGTATATGGTCTCTAGCAACCGTGCAAAAATTGGTCTATATCGGTCCATAATTATATATAGCCCCCATACAAAACGTTCTCCAGATTTGACCTCCGGAGCCTCTTGGAGGAGCAAAATTCATCCGATCCGGTTCAAATTAGGAACGTGGTGTTAGTATATGGTCGCTAACAACCATACCAAAATTGGTCCAATCACACAAAAATTGGTCCATATTGGTTCATAATCATGGTTGCCACTAGAGCTAAAAATAATCTACTAACATTTTATTTCTATAGAAAATTTTGTCAAAATTTTATTTCTATAGAAAATTTGTCAAAATTTTATTTCTAGAGAAAATTTTGTTAAAATTTTATTCGGTTCATAATAAAATTTTCATCATTGTCAAAATTTTATTCATATAGAAAATTTTGTTCAAATTTTATTCGGTTCATAATCATGGTTGCCACTCGAGCCAAAAATAATCTACCAAGATTTTATTTCTATAGAAAATTTTGTCAAAAATTTATTTCTATAGAAAATTTTGTTAAAATTTTATTTCTGCAGACATTTTTGTCAAAATTTTCTTTCTATAGAAAATTTTGTGAAAATTTTTATTTCTATAGAAAATTTTGTGAAAATTTTATTTCTATAGAAAATTTAGTTAAAAGTTTATTTCTGTAGAAAATTTTGTCAAAATTTTATGTCTATTTTGTCAAACTGAATTATATACGTATTGGATCGATCTTTTTTGATTTAATATATACCACGTATGGACTTACTTACAATTTAGAAGATGGTGTTAGGAGGTTTTAAGATACCTTGCCATCGGCAAGCGTTACCGCAACTTAAGTAATTCGATTGTGGGTGGCAGTGTTTAAAAGAAGTTTCTACGCAATCCATGATGGAGGGTACATAAGCTTCGGCCTGGCCGAACTTACGGCCGTATATACTTGTTTTAATTTAAGTTCCTTATTCATTCTGGGGAATCTATTTCAGAAAAAGTCAAAGTCTTACTATTGCAATTAAAAAAAATTGTTGATTGTATTGGGGCTAAAATGAAACTAATCTGCCTATCCTAATACGATATCTTGATGTAGCTATGTAGTAAAAATAATTGAGGTTATGATTCTGTAACCACATTCCATACCACCATCACAATGTCCTTTTGTCTTTAAATGTAATTGAATTTCATTTTCCATTTTTCGTTGTCGACGAGTTATTGAAAATTATAATTAAATACATATGTACATAGTCCTATAGCCTATCTTTGTCTGTTTTCAAAACAAATATGTCTAGGTCAATTATTTACAAAAATAATCCCATTTGTTGCAGGCCATTTGGTCTGTACAAGCAATTAATGATTTTTTTTGTTATGCTTATTCCAAATCGCCATTTAACTTATTGACATTGCATTTAAAGGTCGAAAGGCATTTAAGTGGGTTTTGAACCACGAACTTGGAATACTCGCCTCACACAGTTCAAACAAAATCTTCTCACCCAATGGCTGGCTAACGAGGGAAACCATATGGAGGAGTTAACAATAATTAAAATTATTTTTATGCGTAAACAAATTACAAAAGTCTATAGGCATAGATGTGAATGCCAGCCATGCGGCAGCAGCTGAGGTTTTCATCCAAAAATAAATATTGATTCCAATTCAATTACACCACAAATACAAGCTTATATAAATAAACCGAAACACACACATACAGACCAAATAAACCATCAACACCAAGAATGGTTTTCTGTGAATTTACAGCTGTTTAAGGCTTCATTTATAATTTGGTCATTATTTTCAAAAATAAAAAAAAAAATAAAAATGTGAAATTGTGCTTAAAAGTTTGTGGGTATCGTCCATAATATATAATTCCATAGAATTTGTAAGCCAATAATAATTTGGATGAAAATCTCACTTGACCTGCAACCAATTACATTTATTTATGTATTCATTTATTGCTGTTGTATTTTGTAAATTATTTGGATTTAATTTATTTTTGAATTTTTGTATGTCATTCATTGATTTCAAGGTTATAATAAAATAAACGCATTATTTTTATGTGATCTACGTGGAATTTAAACAGCAACGACAAACAAATAAATTTTTTTTATATTTAAATAACTAAGTAATTTATATGATAAGGTTTCTACCAAATATATTGTTTCTAAGTGTTGATTAATTTGAATCTGTTACCTATTAGATCTATTTAAAATTTTAAAGACTTTTTGAATACACCACAAAAAGATATCGCCAAAATTTTTCCAATTAAAATTTTAATTGAATTCTAAAAAATCTTCAATCTTCAAAACATTAACAAATTTGGTAATTGAAAGAAAAATCAATCACGAAAATTAATAGTATCAATTAAATTTTTAATTGGATCAATAAATTGTTTAATTGACATTGGTGATTGATAATATAATTTCAGTGATTGAAAAAATTTCAATTAAAATTTCATTGAATCAATTAATTTATGGATATTTTTTTTCTGTAGTTACATAAGATTTTTTCTCGCGTCCACGGTTGCAACTATAGAAAATTTTGTCAAAATTTTATTTCTATAGAAAATTTAGTCAAAATCGTATTTTTATAGAGAATTTTATGAAAATGTTATTTCTATCGAAAATTTTGTCAAAATTTTATTTCTATGGAAAGTTTGGTAAAAATGTTATTTCCATAGAAAATTTTGTCAAAATTTCATTTTTATAAAAAATGTAGTCAAAATTGTATTTCTCTAGAGAATTTTACGAAAATGTTATTTATATGGAAAATTTTGCCAAAATTTTATTTCTATAGAAAATTTTGTTAAAATTGTATTTCTATAGAAAATTTTGTCAAAATTGTATGTCTATAGAAAATTTTGTCATTAGTTTATTTATATAGAAAATTTTGTCAAAATTTTATTTCTATAGAAAATTTTGTCAAATTTTTATTTCTATAGAAAATGTTATCGATATTTTATATTTGTAGAAAATGTTGTCAAAGTTTTATTTCTATACTAAATTTTATTGAAATTTTATATCTGTATAAAAATTTTTAAAAATTTTATTTCTATAGAAAATTTTGGCAAAATTTGATGCTCACAGGCATCCAAATAGTAGCAACCCTACGTAAAATTTGTACAAAAGAAAATTTTGTCAAAATTGGCCCGCAGGCATCAAAATAGCACAAACCTTACGGAAAATTTAACCAACATTTTATTTTTATACCCACCACCATAGAATGGTGACGGGGGTATAATAAGTTTGTCATTCCGTTTGTAACGCATCGAAATATCGATTTCCGACTATATAAAGTATATATATTCTTGATCAGGGAGAAATTCTAAGACGATATAACGATGTCCGTCTGTCCGTCTGTCTGTCTGTCTGTCTGTCTGTCTGTCTGTTGTAATCACGCTACAGACTTCAATAATGAAGCAATCGTGCTGAAATTTTGCACAAGCTCGTCTTTGGTCTGCAGGCAGGTCAAGTTCGAAGATGGGCTATATCGGTCCAGGTTTTGATATAGTCCCCATATAAACCGACCTCCCGATTTGGGGTCTTGGGCTTATAGAAATCGTAGTTTTTATACAATTTGCCTGAAATTTAAAATCTGGAGGTATTTTATGACCATTAAGAGATGTCCCAAAAATGGTGAGTATCGGTCCACGTTTTGGTATAGCCCCCATATAGACCGATCTCCCGATTTTACTTCTTGGGCTTATAGAAACCTCAGTTTTTATTCAATTTACCTGAAATTTGAAATCTAGAGGTATTGTAGGACCACAAATACGTGTGCCAAAAATTGTGAGTATCGGTCCATATTTTGGTATAGCCCCCATATAGACCGATCTCCCGATTTTACTTCTTGGGCTTATAGAAAACGCAGTTTTTATTCAATTTACCTGAAATTGGAAATCTAGAGGTATTGTAGGACCACAAATATGTGTGCCAAAAATTGTGAGTATCGGTCCATATTTTGGTATAGCCCCCATATAGACCGATCTCCCGATTTTACTTCTTGGGCTTATAGAAACCGCAGTTTTTATTCAATTTACCTGAAATTGGAAATCTAGAGGTATTGTAGGACCACAAATACGTGCGCCAAAAATTGTGAGTATCGGTCCATATTTTGGTATAGCCCCCATATAGACCGATCTCCCGATTTGGGGTCTTGGGCTTATAGAAACCGTAGTTTTTATCCAATTTGTCTGAAATTGGAAATCTAGAGGTATTTTAGGACCATAAAGAGGTGTGCCGAAAATGGTGAGTATCCATCCATATTTTGGTATAGCTCCCATATAGACCGATCTCCCGATTTTACTTCTTGGGCTTATAGAAACCGCAGTTTTTATTCAATTTACCTGAAATTGGAAATCTAGAGGTATTGTAGGACCACAAATACGTGCGCCAAAAATTGTGAGTATCGGTCCATATTTTGGTATAGCCCCCATATAGACCGATCTCCCGATTTGGGGTCTTGGGCTTATAGAAACCGTAGTTTTTATCCAATTTGTCTGAAATTGGAAATCTAGAGGTATTTTAGGACCATAAAGAGGTGTGCCGAAAATGGTGAGTATCCATCCATATTTTGGTATAGCTCCCATATAGACCGATCTCCCGATTTTACTTCTTGGGCTTATAGAAACCGCAGTTTTTATTCAATTTACCTGAAATTGGAAATCTAGAGGTATTGTAGGACCACAAATACGTGCGCCAAAAATTGTGAGTATCGATCCATATTTTGGTATAGCCCCCATATAGACCGATCTCCCGATTTGGGGTCTTGGGCTTCTAGAATCCGAAGTTTTTATCCTATTTGCCTGAAATTGGAAATCTAGAGGTATTTTCGGGTCACAAAGAGGTGTGCCGAAAATGGTGAGTATCGGTCCATATTTTAGTATAGCCCCCATAAGAACGATCCCTTGATTTAACTCCTTGGGTTTCTAGAAACCGTAGTTTTTATCTGATATGCCTGAAATTGTAAATATTCTGGTATTTTAGGCTCACAAAAACGTGTATCGGATTAAGTTTTTATCGGTCCATTTGGTAATGCCTCCATATAGACCGACTTCATTTCTTGAGGGTGTAGAAGGCGCACTGATCATGAAAATTGCTTGAAACTCAATGTAAAATTTCCAGATTTTACTTCTACAGATTTAAGATTTCAAATCAAGACGTTATTTTATAATTTTCTTGCACACTTACAAGAGATGTTAATGATTCCTCTAAACCTCAAACAAAAATGGTTCTTATAAATCCAGAATCTGATATAGTCCTCATAGGTGAAATCTTTAAATTTATCTTCGGGTTGTGTCCTCAAGTCCTCAAGCCCTCCTGAAATTTCAAAGGAAACCCTAATATTTGGTTCATGGTGGTGGGTATTTAAGATTCGGCCCGGCCGAACTTACTGCTGTATATACTTGTTATAGAACATTTTGTCAAATTTTTATTTCTATAGAAAATTTTGTCAAAATTTTATTTCTACAGAAAATTGAGACAACATTATATTTCTTTAGGAAATTTTGTAAAAATTTTATTTCTATAGAAAATTGAGTCAAAATTTTATTTCTATAGAAAATTGAGTCAAAATTTTATTTCTGTAGAAATTTTTGTCAAAATTTTATTTGTCAAGAAAATGTTTTCAAAATTTTATTTCGATAGAAAATGTTGTCAAAATCTCATTTCTAGAGAAAATTTTGTCAAAATTTTGGTTTGTAGAACATTTTGTCAAAATTTTAGTTTTATAGAAAATTTTGTTAAAATTTTAGTTTTATAGAAAATTTTGACAAAATTTTAGTTTTATAGAAAAGTTTGTTAAAATTTTATTTCTAAGAAAATTTTGTTAAAATTTTATTTCTATAGAAAATTTTGTCAAAATTTTATTTCTATAGAAAATTTTGTTAAAATTTTATTTCTATAGAAAATTTTGTCAACATTTTATTTCTTTGGAAAATTTTGTCAAAAATTTTATTTCTATAGAAAATTTTGTCAAAATTTTGTTTCTATAGAAAATGTTGTCAAAATTTTATTTCTAGAGAACATTTTGTCAAAATTTTATTTCTATAGAAAATTTTGTCAAAATTTTATTTCTATAGAAAATGTTGTCAAAATTTTATTTCTAGAGAACATTTTGTCAAAATTTTATTTCTATCGAAAATTTTGTCAAAATAGAAAATGTTATCGATATTTTATATCTGTAGAAAATGTTGTCAAAATTTTATTTCTATAATAAATTTTATTGAAATCTTATATCTGTATAAAATTTGTCAAAATTTTATTTCTATAGAAAATTTTGTCAAAATTGGATGCTCACAAGCAACCAGGCAGACATCAAAATAGCAACAACCCTACGGAAAATTTGACCAACATTTTATAGAATATTTTGTCAAAATTTTATTTCTATAGAAAATTGAGTCAAAATTTTATTTCTATAGAAAATGTTGTCAAAATTTTATTTCTGTAGATAGTTTTGTCAAAATTTTATCCAGGCAGTAATAAATTTTTTTTCTATATTAATAAAATTTTTTTAAAATTTTATTACTATAGAAAATTTTGTCAAAATTTTATTTCTATAGAAGATTTTGTCAAGAGTTTATTTCTATAGAAAATTTTGTCAAAAATTTGTTTCTATAGAAAATTTTATCGATATTTTATGTATGTAAAAATTTTTTCAAAATTTTATTTCTATAATACATTTTATTGAAATTTTATATATGTATAATATTTTGTCAAAATTTTATTTCTGTAAAGAATTTTGGCAAAATTGGATGCCCGCAGGTATCCTGGTAGGCATGCAGGCAGTAGTAACCTTACGGAAAATTGGTGCAAAAGGAAATTTTGTCAAAATTGGATGCCTACAGGCAACCAGGCAGGCATCAAAATAGCAACAACCCTACGGAAAATTTGACCAACATTCTATTTTTATAGAAAATGTTGTCAAAATTTTATGTCTATGGAAAATTTTGTCAAAATTTTATTTCTATAGAAAATTTTGTTAAAATTTTATTTCTATAGAAAATTTTGTCAACATTTTATTTCTAAAGAAAATGTTGTCACAATTTTTTTTCTATAGAAAATTGAATCAAAATTTTATTTCTAGAGAATATTTTGTCAAAATTTTAGTTTTATAGAAAATTTTGCAAAATTTTATTTCTATAGAAGATTGTGTTAAAATTTTATTTCCATAGAAAATTTTGTTAAAATTTTATTTCTATGGAAAATTTTGTTAAAATTTTATTTCTATAGAAAATTTTATCATCGTTTTATTTCTACAATTCTCAAAAATAATAACATATCTACAGAAAATTGGTGCAAATTGATGGAGATGTCACAATTTACGGATTTCCATACTAGCTTGATATTAAAATCTACACATTTAGTGAAATAGAACTATTGTTCCACATATTTCACAAGTTTTTTTTTAATTTCTGGTGGTATTCGGTTGCCCAAAATGAAACAGATTCCTAAGAGTTTGTCCGAGACTGGTCCATGTCTTTGGGGTGCCCCTTTGTAAATTATCCGAGGTATTAGTCAGAGGTGTTCACGTGACACGAAATTGTGGTGACTCACGAAAATTTTCGTGATTCACGCGTGAGTCACGCTCATGGAAACGGCGTGAGTTTGCGTGAGTCACGAAAATAATATCTTTGTAAGTGTGCATGAGTAACGCTCACGAAAATAATCCCGCTCTCCAATTTGCAATTTTAGTGACACCTAGGATGTTAAGAGTTTAATAACGCTCTCGATTTTAGGAAATTAATAATGCTCATGATTTCATACACGTCCCTCAGACACGTCCATCAGGTAAATCACTCGTAAAATTATTCGTGAGTCACGGAATTTTTCGTGAGTCACGACATTTTCGTGCGTGAGTTCAAGTTTTCTTTTCGTGAGTGTGCGTAAGCATGAGACCTACCAAACAATATCGTGCGTGAGTGTGCGTGAGTAAAATTTTTCCGTCGTGAGTGTGCGTGAGTAAAATATTACTCACCTGCACACCTCTAGTATAAGCCCAAGACGTGTCCTAAAGTGTAAATTTACTCCGTCAATGACAAACTCATTTTAAAGCGGCTGGTTTTCTTCCATACGTTTTGACTAGAACTGGAATTAGTCCATACGCACCAGGGACTAGTCCCGTATCGGTCCTGCGTTTGATACATTTGTCGTAGGTAATCAAGTACACCTTGATTAATATGGTAATGATTTCGCGCCAATGATTTTTTAGTTCATCTTTGATTTATGCGAAGGATGAATTGCATACATAGCCGTCGAAAACCCAAATATGTCTCTAAATTTTCTTTTGTAATCCTCTATCTCCGGAAGCCATGAACTTTTTTTTACATAATATTAACTCACCTGGGACTAAGAAGAGTTTTATACTGATATTGACACATTTCACAACTGGTATTTCCAGAGATATTTAACCACCTTTCAAGGCACTCTATATGAACATATTTCATGGTACCTTTACACAGGCATGGAGAAACCAATCTAAATTGGAAAAAAGAAAGAAATTGAATTCATTTTTAAAATCCAAACCCCATATATACAGCCTTAACCTTGTACGATTTTCACCATTATGACAAATGCGACACGTATACAAGTCCAAAGAATTCAAAGATACGGTCTCCAATTTTCTTATGGGAATAGCCGTTACATACTCTCCATTCTCCAAAAGCGCATTACTGTTTTGTTTCGAACTACATGGATTTAGGTCAATCTCTGCAATGTGTTCATTAGCTTCAGTTGAATTGGATTCGCTGTGATCTTGCTTCAAAATTGTTGCTGACATAGATCGGGAAGGCTGGGGTATATTTATTGGCTGCATTGATTCTACCTCATTTGGATCTCTAGGACTTTCGAATCCTACAAAGACAAAAGAAAAATTAATAATGATGCCACTTTTACTAGAAAAAAAATGAAAGATTGTAATTCCATTCAATACCAATATCCCTACCTTTGGATGGTGTCTTATTTTCCATTTCCTAGGTTACAGGAATAACTCAAATCACCATCAATTTTGTTGCGTTCGGTTTTATCGTTCTATTTTGCAAAAAAGTATACCAACCAATAGTTTTCTGGAATTTGTTCTCGAAACGATTTTATAAATTGATTTAAAAAATTGTTATAAATATACATATGCCAAATAGCAAATTAAATATGTCAAGTTGGAAACTCATTTGATTACTTGGATTGTGGTAACAATTATCGATGACACATGACCAAAATCCACTTTAACTAAATTTCATCTGTCATTTGTCCTATAAAAAAAGGATTTAAAATTCATTTTAATAGATTTCGAGCCTAATGTGAATGGTCTATAACATTGTCTTCTAAATTGTATGTTAGCCCATAGTTGAGTCTATAGTAGATAAAAAAAGATAAATTAAATAGTTTAGTTCTTGATCGTTCCATCTAGAGTCTAGAAATGATTATGAACCGATGTGAACCAATTTTCGCATGGTATTTAGAGGGCCAAATTTCAAACGACTTCTTCCGAAGTTAAACCCTGCGGATTTGGTTTAACATATATGTACCAAGTGATCACCTTCTAGAGCAAACTGTTATTTTTGGACAGTGAATATGTTTGTCGCAACTCAG
This sequence comes from Haematobia irritans, assembly GCF_050003625.1. Taxonomy (NCBI): domain Eukaryota; kingdom Metazoa; phylum Arthropoda; class Insecta; order Diptera; family Muscidae; genus Haematobia; species Haematobia irritans. The sequence continues at coordinate 168,117,275 of NC_134401.1, read as the reverse complement.
TGATTTTCTCGGACATTATGTATCTGATTTTGACCACCATTTTATGTTTAGAGAGAAAATTAAATTTTTGTGGCAAAACTGGTGTTTTCTCCCAATCCAAAAATAACATTTAGCTCTAGGAGGCATCATGTTCCTTCTCTAGTAGCATATAAACCGAATCCCCAAGATATAAATTCGAAAACTATGAAGGAAAAAATTTCATCTGATCCGGTTGAAATTTGGTCCTTTCCTATGTGTGAGAATAATTATATTAACCAATATGGTCCAATTTGTACATGGTTGTTAGGAGGCATATACTAACATCACGTACTGGATCGGATGAAATTTGCTTTTGCAAAAGGCTCTGTATAGCAAATCTGGGAATATGGGGGCTATATATATGTTAGAATACTGGACCTATATGGCCCAATTTTTTAATGGTTGTTAGAGGGTACACACTAACACCACGTGCCAAATGTCAACCAAGAGGATTTGCAAAATCTAACAGTGATTCAATGGCCCATTTGCAATCACGGTTGTCGCAGTTGGTAGAATTCTACGAAAATTGGTAGATATTTTACTGTTTTGTAGATTGGTAGAATTCTTGATGTTTTGGCAGATTTTCAAAATATTCCTCTCCAACTAAGAAGTACTTCACGAAATTTTCTATTGAAAAACAATAAAAAGAATACTACAATAAAGTAGTAATAAAATTTTTAAAAAATTTTCTATAGAAATAAAAGTTTAAGAAAATATTTTATTGAAATAAAATCTTGAAAAAATTTATAAATTTTGACAAAATTTTCTATAGAAATAAAATTTTGACATAATTTTCTATAGAAATAAAATTTTGACAAAATTTTCTATAGAAATAAAATTTTGACAAAATTTTCTATAGAAATAATATATTGAAAAAATTTTCTATAGAAATAAAATTTTGACAAAATTTTCTATAGAAATACATTTTTGACAAAATTTTCTATAGAAATAAAATTTTTACAAATTTTTCTATAGAAATAAAATTTTGACATAATTTTGAACAAAAATAAAATTTTGAAAAAAATTAGAAGTTCTTTTAAAGGCACTACTTTAAAAGCACTTCCAAAAATGACCTCCCAAAGATGTTCTTTATTTTAACTACACAGAACTTCTTTTGATTCAGTTTTTTAAAACTCGCTTTTTTCATATTTTTAATAAGAAATTTAAAATTATTTTGTTTCAAATAGTTTAAAAAAAGAGTAAGAATTAATAAAATGGAACAAATTATATAAATTTTGTCGAAAAAAGTTCTATATCCATTCTAGAAAAATTGGAAATTTTTGAAAATGTTTGAGTTCAACCGTTTTAGACAAGCGTTAGAATGCATTAAAAATTATAAAAAATTTTAAAAATTATTTATTTGGCAAAATATGACACAATTTTATAATTCACATCCAAAACATAGAATTCGGACCACACCTTAAAAAGTGATGTAAATTCATTGCAACGGCTATTGAAATGGTGGACATCCGTCTTATGACAAGCCCATGTTAAATTCATCGCTTCTGCGCCAATTTTGCATCACTTCCGGATCCAAAAAGAACATTTTCACTACTTTTTTGGCGACGCTTTTTTTTGCTGGGTATTTTTCTATATGGTATTTTTTGGGTAAAAGAAATAAAATTTTGACAAAATTTTTAACAAAAATAAAATATTGACAAAATTTTCAACAGAAATAAAATTGTGGAAAAATTTTCTGTGGAAATAAAATTTTGACAAAATTTTCTATAGACATAAAATTTTGACAAAATTTTTTATAAAAAATAAAATTTTGACAAAATTTTCTATAGAAATAAAATTTTGACAAAATTTTTTATAGAAATAAAATTGTTTTTTTTTTTTTTTTTTTTTTTTTTTTTGATTTCAGCTTAAAACCATGCATTGACTACACTACAAGTGTAGCTTAACTGACAAAATTTTCTATAGAAATAAAATTTTGATAAAATTTTCTATAGAAATAAAATTTTGACAAAATTTTTTATAGAAATAAAATTTTGACAAAATTTTCTATAGAAATAAAATTTTGACAAATTTTTGAACAAAAATAAAATATTGACAAAATTTTCAACAGAAATAAAATTTTGAAAAAAATTTTCTATAGAAATTTTGAGAAAATTTCCTATAGAAATAAAATTTTGAGAAAATTTTCTATAGAAATAAAATTTTGACAAAATTTTCTGTAGAAATAAAATTTTGACAAAATTTTCTATTGAAATAAAAACTATTTGGTAGTTTTTTTTTTTTTTTGGCAAAATTTTCCCCAAATTGTGGGTTAAATATTTTTGGCTCAAATGGCAACTTTGTTTGCAATACCATCCGATCTACCTTAATAAAAGCTTATACTAAGTTTCACGTCAACAGCTTGTTTCGTTCGGAAGTTAGCTTGTTTTCCATATACGGAAATCATATACGCTAGATCGACTCAGAATTCCACCACTACCCAGATTATATACACCTTAGGGTGTATGTGACCAATATTTCGATATGTTACAAACAGAAAGACAATCTTATCCTATGGTAGAAGGTATAAGAATAATTCCCAAGCGGGTTTCCGAACCCTAAAAGAGTTTAAGTTTAAAAAGAAAATCTTATTGGGAAATACGAGCATCCAAAACTAGATTGGATTCCCATGTGGTCCGGAAGTAGTGTCAATTTGGATAATCTCTGATTAATTTTATGCCCTGGATATTCCTTTTTTATATATTCCACCATTGGATGGGGGTATATTAACTTTGTCATTCCGTTTGTAACACATTGAAATATTGCTCTAAGACCCCATAAAGTATATATATTCTGGGTCGTGGTGAAATTCTGAGTCGATCTGAGCATGTCCGTTCATCCGTCTTCCGAACAAAACAAGCTATCGACTTGAAACTTGGCACAAGTAGTTGTACTTGATGTAGGTCGGATGGTATTGCAAATGGGCCATATCGGACCACTTTTACATATAGCCCCCATATAAACCAACGCTCAGATTTGGATTGCGGAGCCTATTGGAGGAAATTTGGTACATGGTGTAAGTATGCGGTCTCTAACAACCATGCAAAAATTGGTCCACTTCGGTCCATAATTATAAATAGTCCCCATATAAACCGATCCGCAAATTGGGCTTGTGGAGCCTCTAAGAGAAGCAAATTTCATCCGATCCGGCTGAAATTTGGTACATGGTGTTAGTATATGTTCTCGAATGACCATGAAAAAATTGGTCCACATCGGTCCATAATTATATATAGTCCCCATATAAACCGATCCCCCGATTTGGCTTGCGGAGCCTCTAAGAGAAGCAAATTTCATCCGATCCGGCTGAAATTTTGTACATGGTGTTGTTTTATGTTCTCTAATGACCATGCAAAAATTGGTCCACATCGGCCCATAATTATATATAGCCCCCATATAAACCGATCCCCAGATTTGACCTCTGGAGCCTCTTAGAGGAGCAAAAGTCATCCGATCCGATTGAAATTTGGTCCGTGGTGTTAGTATATTGTCTCTAACAGCCATGCCAAAATTGGACCATATCGGTCCATAATTATATATAGCCCCCATATAAGACGATCCCCAGATTTGACCTCCGGAGCCTCTTAGAGGAGCAAAATTCATCCGATCCGGTTGAAATTGGGTACGTGGTTTTAGTATATGGTCTCTAACAACTATGCAAGAATTGGTCCATAATTATATATAGCCCCCATATAAATCGATCCCCAGATTTGACCTCCGGAGCCTCTTAGAGGAGCAAAATTCATCCGATCCGGTTGAAATTTGGAACGTGGTGTTGGAATGTGGTCTCCAACAAACACGCAAGAATTGGTCCATATCGGTACATAATTATATATAGCCCCCATATAAACCGTTCCCCAGATTTGATCTCCGGAGCCTCTTAGAAATTTTGAGAAAATTTCCTATAGAAATAAAATTTTGAGAAAATTTTCTATAGAAATAAAATTTTGACAAAATTTTCTGTAGAAATAAAATTTTGACAAAATTTTCTATTGAAATAAAAACTATTTGGTAGTTTTTTTTTTTTTTGGCAAAATTTTCCCCAAATTGTGGGTTAAATATTTTTGGCTCAAATGGCAACTTTGTTTGCAATACCATCCGATCTACCTTAATAAAAGCTTATACTAAGTTTCACGTCAACAGCTTGTTTCGTTCGGAAGTTAGCTTGTTTTCCATATACGAGCATCGCTAGATCGACTCAGAATTCCACCACTAGCCAGATTATATACACCTTAGGGTGTATGTGACCAATATTTCGATATGCTACAAACAGAAAGACAATCTCATCCTATGGTAGAAGGTATAAGAATAATCCCCAAGCGGGTTTCCGAACCCTAAAAGAGTTTAAGTTTAAAAAGAAAATCTTATTGGGAAATACGAGCATCCAAAACTAGATTGGATTCCCATGTGGTCCGGGAGTAGTGCCAATTGGGATAATCTCCGATTAATTTTATGCCCTGGATATTCCTTTTTTATATCCTCCACCATTGGATGGGGGTATATTAACTTTGTCATTCCGTTTGTAACACATCGAAATATTGCTCTAAGACCCCATAAAGTATATATATTCTGGGTCGTGGTGAAATTCTGAGTCGATCTGAGCATGTCCGTCCATCCGTCTTCCGAACAAAACAAGCTATCGACTTGAAACTTGGCACAAGTAGTTGTAATTGATGTAGGTCGGATGGTATTGCAAATGGGTCATATCGGACCACTTTTACATATAGCCCCCATATAAACCAACGCTCAGATTTGGATTGAGGAGCCTATTGGAGGAGCAAAATTCATCCGATCCGGTTGAAATTTGGTACATGGTGTAAGTATACGGTCTCTAACAACCGTGCAAAAATTGGTCAACTTCGGTCCATAATTATAAATAGTCCCCATATAAACCGATCCGCAAATTGGGCTTGTGGAGCCTCTAAGAGAAGCAAATTTCATCCGATCCGGCTGAAATTTGGTACATGGTGTTAGTATATGGTCTCGAATGACCATGAAAAAATTGGTCCACATCGGTCCATAATTATATATAGTCCCCATATAAACCGATCCCCCGATTTGGCTTGCGGAGCCTCTAAGAGAAGCAAATTTCATCCGATCCGGCTGAAATTTGGTGCATGGTGTTGTTATATGTTCTCTAATGACCATGCAAAAATTGGTCCACATCGGCCCATAATTATATATAGCCCCCATATAAACCGATCCCCAGATTTGACCTCTGGAGCCTATTAGAGGAGCAAAAGTCATCCGATCCGATTGAAATTTGGTCCGTGGTGTTAGTATATTGTCTCTAACAGCCATGCCAAAATTGGTCCACATCGGCCCATAATTATATATAGCCCCCATATAAGACGATCCCCAGATTTGACCTCGGAGCCTCTTAGAGGAGCAAAATTCATCCGATCCGGTTGAAATTGGGTACGTGGTTTTAGTATATGGTCTCTAACAACTATGCAAGAATTGGTCCATATTGGTCCATAATTATATATAGCCCCCATATAAATCGATCCCCAGATTTGACCTCCGGAGCCTCTTAGTGGAGCAAAATTCGTCCGATCCGGTTGAAATTTGGAACGTGGTGTTAGAATGTGGTCTCCAACAAACACGCAAGAATTGGTCCATATCGGTCCATAATTATATATAGCCCCCATATAAACCGTTCCCCAGATTTGATCTCCGGAGCCTCTTAGAGGAGCAAAATTCATCCGATCCGGTTGAAATTTGGAACGTGGTGTTAGAATGTGGTCTCCAACAAACACGCAAGAACTGGTCCATATCGGTCCATAATTATATATAGCCCCCATATAAACCGTTCCCCAGATTTGATCTCCGGAGCCTCTTAGAGGAGCAAAATTCATCCGATCCGGTTGAAATTTGCAACGTGGTGTTAGTATAAGGCCGCTAAGGTTATGTTAAAGTGGCAGCCCGATTAAGATTCAGGCTCACTTAGACTATTCAGTCCGCTAAAAACCATGCCAAATTTGGTCCATATCGGTCTATAGTTATATATAGGCGATCCCCAAAAATAATCAACCAAAATTTTATTTCTATAGTAAATTTTGTCGGTATCAGGCTAACATGAAATTTTATTACTATACAATATTTTGTCAAGATTTTATTTCTGCATTGTTGTTGTTTTTATTGCAGCTTAAAACCATACATTGACTAAACTACAAGTGTAGCTTTACCAACAGAGGAAAAGAATGTTTGTCAAATTTATTTTTTTATTATTATTTATTTCTATAGAAAATTTTGTCAAAATTTTATTGCTGTAGAAAATTTTATCAAAATTTTGTTGCTGTAGAATATTTTATCAAAATTTTATTTATATAGAAAATTACCGCAACCCTAGTAATTCGATTGTGGATGCCAGTCTTTAGTACAAGTTTCTATGCAATCCATGGTGGAGTGTACATAAGATTCGGCCCGGCCGAACTTACGGCCGTATATACTTGTTACTTTTTATTTCTATAAATTTTGTAGTTACTCTTTTGGCACACCTTAGGTATCTCAGGCAAAAACGCCATTTCACACTATGCATCTAAGCGCCAATTCAAATATTTGTGATATGGATCAAATATGACACTGAGGCATCACATTCTAGCCATAAAGAACACAAGTTTAAATCTTACCAAGGACAGAATTTTTATTAAATATATATTTGTTGATTTTTACGGTAAAATTTATCACTAACAATATTATCTTCTGCTTAAATTTTGTGGCTAACAATCTTCCATAGAAATAAAACCTGTATTCTCTCATTTTACCACAAAAGTTCTTATTCGAGCATTTACATTAATTTTTCATCATGAACAGCTGTTAAAACGTTTTGCACATCTCATTGTTTAATCCCATAGTAACTTCTATTCCATTGGCCATTACAACACATTACAATTTAGACTATAGTAACACCAACATTTTCATGATACTAGCAAATAAATACTTAATAAATTGGCCAAGGTAGAGAGTAAATAGGATATGGTATTGTCTGAAAAACAAAATCCCTATTGTGTAGAAATCTGTTAAATTGTTTTTTTTTTTTATTTGTGAATCCAGCCATTTGCAGAATTCATATCATCTAGTGGTAGTGGTAGGATCACGAAGGACTATAGCAGAGTTGTGGCATCAAGCATTGTTTTATTTTTGTCCAAGTTTTCCAGCATTCCCCAGTGGAAGTGCGCTGTAATTGTTTTCCCTGTGATTGTGGCCATCAAAGAAGGGTAGATGAAATCTTTTAAAACAAACTTTTCACTCCTTTCAATGTGGTTTTGGCCACTAAAGTGTTTGGACGCTTGTAAGTGTCTGTGTGTGTATGTGTATGTGTTGAAAACATACAAGGCAGTTAAAAATGTATTGCAATTTGTTTACTCCCATAGTGCATTAGCCAAATGCTTAGTTAGCTCTTATAGGGGAACTCATAGTCACACATACACTTTCATATAATGAAACAAGTCACTATTGAGAGAGTGTCAAAAAAAGGTGGGAGAGAGTGAGAGCTTAGGTTAGGTTAATTTAGGTTATGTGGCAGCCCGATGTATCGGGCTCACTTAGACTATTCAGTCCATTGTGATACCACAGTGGTGAACTTCTCTCTTATCACTGAGTGCTGCCCGATTCCATGTTAAGCTCAATGACAAGGGGCCTCCTTGTTATAGCCGAGTCCGAACGGCGTTCCACATTGAAACCAGTGAAACCACTTAGAGAAGCTTTGAAACCCTCAGGAATGTCACCAGCATTACTGAGGTGGGATAATCCACCACTGAAAAACTTTTTGGTGGTCGGTCGTAGCAGGAATCGAACCCACGACCTTGTGTTTGCAAGGCGGGCATGCTAACCATTGCATCACGGTGGATCCGAGAGTAAGAGCTAGAAGATACCAGCAAATTGTATGGCCAATCAAAAAAAAAAAAAATATTTCTTCTTTGGGTCTAGGAGTAGATCAGGCGTAATTCACTTTTCAATATTACACCATATAAGATTTGAATAATATTATCTTAAACGATTAAATTTCTTAAAGCACACATTCTAGAAACCTTATTCGAATAACACCAATCCACCTTATTGTATTAGTTTTATATTCCCTCAAGTTTATATTCCTTCTGATCACAAGTAGATTTTTTCCAGGTCTCTACCAACCCACAAAAATGAAACCTTTCACTCTTAGTTTTTTTAATGAATAATTTAACAATGGTTGCATTTAAAATGTCTCCCTACCCCACCCAGTCCATCTCTTGTGATGGTAACGGGCAACCACAATGCCGAACGGATGCCATTCAACAATGGTCTACAAAAGTTTCATTTAACAGAACAACACCTGAATTGCCTGGAAAAGGAAAACATCAACAGCTGAACCAAAAAAAAAAAATATTTTGAATTGTTAAGCTTTTCATTTCATTCACTTGTGTAGTTTTCGAGGGGAGTAAAGTGAAGTAACTGAATGCTTGTTGTTGTTGTTTAATTCAAACCAGCCAGATAAATATTTTAATAGTTTCTTGTTTTTAGCGCCTAGAGACTATTTGTCCAAAAAAAAAGTTGAATATTGTTGGAAATTTAAATGAACTATTGTGGTTTTTGAAATTTAGAAGATGAGTAGTTAATAGTGGTACAGCATTACCAGCATTATGAATGTAAGGTTTGAGTGAGCGAGTATATTTTAGCGGCCTTTGACCACTATAGGCAAAGAATTCAACTGAGAGTCAATGTGAATGCAGTATTGGATGCAGCTATCAAAACCTATAGATTTGTGCGGCTCGAGGAACTAAAGATCAAGAATTGGCTGAGCTGAAGACCAAGAGGGCTCGAGGAACCAAAGATCAAGAATTGACTGAGGTGAAGACGAAGAAATAAATTCAAACAAGTATATACGTCCGTAAGTTCGGCCAGGCTGAATCTTATGTACCCTCCACCATGGATTGCGTAGAAACTTCTACGAAAGACTGTCATCCACAATCGAATTACTTGGGTTGTGGTATCTTAAAACTTCTTAACATCGTTTTCTAAATTGTGAGTTAGTCCATACGTGGTATATATTAGACAAAAAAGGTATGTATAGTTAAGTCAACAAATAATTACGAATCGATATGGACTTTTTGCACGGTACGTAGAGAGTCATAATTGAAATATGGCGGTCGCTTATATGGGGGCTATATACAATTATGAACTTGATATGGACCAATTTTTGTGTGATTGGAAATCGATTTATCTGAGGGATATATATAACTATAGACCTATATGGACCTAGTTAGGCATGGTTGTTAACGACCATATACTAGCACAATGTACCAAATTTCAACTCACTCGGATGAAATTTGCTCATCCAAAACCAAATCTCGGGATCGGTTTATATGGGGCTATATATGATTATGGACTGATATGGACCACTTTTGACATGCTTGTTAAATATCATATACTATCGCCACGTACAAAATTTCAAGCAGATCGTATGAATTTTGCTTCTCCAAAAGGCACCGGAGGTCAAATCTGGGGATCGGTTTATATAGGAACTATATATAATTATGGACTGATAGGAACCAATTCCTGCATGGTTGTTGGATACCATATACTAACATCACGTACCAAATTTCAACGGAATGGGAAGAATTTTGCTCTTCCAACGGGCTCTGGACGTCAAATCTGGGGATCGGTTTATATGGGGTCTATATATAATTATGGACCGATGCCGACCAATTTTTGCATGGGAGTTTGAGGCCATATATTTACACCACGTACCAAATTTCAACTGAATCAGATGAATTTTGGTCTTCCAAGAGGCTCCGGAGGTCAAATCTGGTGATCGGTTTATATGGGGGCTATATATAATTATGAACCGATGTGGACCAATTTTTGCATGGTTGTTAGAGACCATATACTAACACCATGTACCAAATTTCAGCCGGATCGGATGAAACTTGCTTCTCTTAGAGGCCTCGCAAGCCAAATCGGCGGATCGGTTTATATGGGGGCTATATATAATTATGGACCGATGTGGACCAATTTTTGCATTTTTGTTAGAGACCATATACTAACACCATGTACCAAGTTTCAGCCGGATCGGATGAAATTTGCTTCTCTTAGAGGCCTCGCAAGCCAAATTTGGGGGTCCGTTTATATAGGGGCTATACGTAAAATTGGACCGATATGGCCCATTTGCAATACCATCCGACCTACATCAATAACAACTACTTGTGCTTAGTTTCAAGTGGATAGCTTGTTTCGTTCGGAAGTTAGCGTGATGTCAACAGACGGACGGACGGACGGACATGCTCAGGTCGACTCAGAATTTCACCACGACCCAGAATATATATACTTTATGGGGTCTTAGCGCAATATTTCGATGTGTTACAAACGGAATGACAAAGTTAATATACCCCCATCCTATGGTGGAGAGTATAATAAAGAGCAGTAGATGACCATCGCATTCTGAAATTTACTTTATTGTAGCGGACTTTGACTATTTGACTATTTCGAGAAGGATACAACCCACAAACGGTTAACAGGTCTTTGAATCGGTTCAAAACAAAAATCAATAAAAAAATGCCCTATTTTGTGAATAAAAGTAGAATTACATACCATGCGTTCAATACGTACAATGCGTCCGATAATTGAAGAGTTGAAATTTCTCTTTAAAATCAAAAGCTCGAACAGTCTGCCGCAAACAGATAAAAATCAACCCTTCCATCAACGATTGACGCATTCAACCGTAATAACCCAGCAAAAAAATTTGCAAGTTCTTTTCAAGGCACAACTTTAAAAGAACTTCCAAAAATGCCCTCCCAAATATGTTCTTTGTTTTAACTGTACAGGAAGTTCATTTGAATCAATTTTTTTATAAATCGCTTTTTTCATATTTTTAATGGGAAATTAATATTTTTTGTTTCAACTAGTTTAAAAACATATTAACGGCCATTTTCATGCAGCTCCATTAGACTTTAACTCCCAGTTAACAGAAAGTAAAATGAATATATCTTCTCTCCGGTTAACGTTAACTGAAAAATTTTTAGCAGTTAAGTTCCTAACTGGCATTTTGACGATATTAGCAAGATGGTAGGTTTGTCCATAGTACGGTTTAAAAGTTCGTTAGCTAACGTAGCACTAACGGAGCTTCATGAAAATGGGGGTAAGAATTAATAAAATGGTACAAATTATTTAAATTTAGCCGAAAAAAATGGTAAACGGAATTTTAGAAAATATTTGATGACAAACGTTGCAGACAAGCATTAAAAATCAATATCACAAAATTTCTTAATTCACATCCAAAACACTGATTTCACCTCACACCTTAAGAAGTGATGCACATTCAGTGCTGCGGCTGTTGAAATGATGGACATCCGTCCTATGACAAGCCCATGTTTAATTCATCGCTTCTGCGTCAATTTGGCGCAACTTCCGTATCCAAAAAGAACATTTTCACCACTTTTTTGGCTACGTTTTTTTTTTTTGCTGGGAAGTGCTTTCTTTTCCATCAAGTGTAACGAAGCGTAGAAAGACTCGAAAGTCCGCTGGCAAAGTAATGGCCTCTGTTTTTTGGGATGCGCATGGAATAATTTTTATCGATTATCTTGAGAAGGGAAAAACCATCAACAATGATTATTATATGGCGTTATTGGAGCATTTGAAGGTCGAAATCGCGGCAAAACGGCCCCGTGCCACAAGTCATTGAGAACGATGGCAAAAATTCATGAATTGGGCTTCAAATTGCTTCCCCACCCACGGTATTCTCCAGACCTGGCCCCCAGTGACTTTTTCTTGTTCTCAGACTTCAAAAGGATGCTCGCAGGGAAAAAAATTAAGCTGCAATGAAGAGGTGATCGCCGAAACTGAGGCCTATTTTGAGACAAAACCGAAGGAGTACTACCAAAATGGTATCAAAAAATTGGAAGGTCGTTATAATCGTTGTACCGCTCTTGAAGGGAACTATGCTGAATAATAAAAACGAATTTTGACAAAAAATGTGTTTTTCGGGGACTTATCAGCCAACCTGTTGTACCGATCTTCTTTGACGTCCGTCTGTCAGTTCATCTGTCTGACCATGTATTTATTACAGCTAGCAATTACTAACCAATACGGGAGCCACCGTGGTGTAATGGTTAGCATGCCCGCCTTGCATACATAAGGTCGTGGGTTCGATTCCTGCTTCGACCGAACACCAAAAGTTTTTCAGCGGTGGATTACCCACCTCAGTAATGCTGGTGACATTTCTGAGGGTTTCAAAGCTTCTCTAAGTGGTTTCACTGCAATGTGGAAAGCCGTTCGGACTCGGCTATAAAAAGGAGGTCCCTTGTCATTGAGCTTAACATGGAATCGGGCAGCACTCAGTGATAAGAGAGAAGTTCACCACTGTGGTATCACAATGGACTGAATAGTCTAAGTGAGCCTGATACATCGGGCTGCCACCTAACCTAACCTAACCTAACCTAATTATTAACCAATTGTTATGAAATACGGCACAGGGACAAGGACGAACGCTATTGAATTTAGGAAAACCGTAACAAAAAAACAAATTTAATTTCCATATACGTGCAGAAATGAGTACATAATATTTTTTTCATTTCTAAACGAATGAAATAAGCCGTAAGAAGGAAACTAAAAATAATTTTAGTTTTCCTTTATTCCTTCTTCAATTCTAAATAAAACAAACAAAAAACTCAAAACAAAAAGTAAAGAATTCAGAGAGATAAATAAACGTAATAAAAAAACTCGCATGTATTCAATTTTGCACTTTTCTATACCGGTGTCAGTTGGACCATTTTCTAGTATTTAGTCGGGAGCCACCGTAGTGCAATGGTTAGCATTTCCGCCTTGCATACACGAGGTCGTGGGTTCGATTCCTGCTTCGACCGAACACCAAAAAGTTTTTCTGCGGTGGATTATCCCACCTCAGTAATGCTGCTGACATTTCTGAGGGTTTCAAAACTCAGTGATAAGAGAGAAGTTCACCAATGTGGTATCACAATGAACTGAATAGTCTAAGTGAACCTGATACATCGGGCTGTCACCTAACCTAACCTAACCTAACCTAGTACTTATTCCATAACCCTTATTATTTATCAACCGATCTTACTCAAAGTTGATTAATGTAATCTTCTATAGCACTAACAATATGTGCATAAAATCATCGAAATCGGTTCAGATTTAGATATAGCTCCCATATATATGTATAGCCCGACTTTCCCAAATTTGGACATAGAACCCTTTTTTATTAACCGATCTTACTCAAAGTTGGCTAGATCCAGTCCTCTCTAGTACTAACTATATGTGCAAAATTTCATCGAAATCGGTTCAGATGTAGATATAGCTCCCATATAAGTATCGCCCGATTTTGAAAGATTCGCCCCTAGTAACTTTATGTTTGACCATACAGGCCTCATTTCTTAACTGATCTTACTAAAATTTTGCACAAGGTAACCTTTTGTGGTATTAATCGAATCCGCAAACTATTATGCAAATTGGTTCAGGTTTAGATATAACTTCCATATATACGCATCGCTCGATTTTCCCAAATTTGGTCATAATACTCTTATTTATTAACCTATGTTACTCAAATTTCAAATTTTCATGTACTAGCCGATCGTATTTATACGTACTTGTAGCTCTTACATAAGAATACACTAATTTAACGATTTTCTCTTTTCTAATAATGGGCTCAATATTAGTAGGTGCAATATCAACTACACCCAGTGTTGCTAGAAGTACTAGAAATACTCTATATGTAGATTTTTTTTCTAATATTTAGCGTCTTGTAGGGACGTAGGGCCACAATGTAGGGATATTTTCACTCAACACAATTTCTAATAATTTTTACATTTTGGTGGAGGAAATTAGAAGCCGGCAAGGCTTGATCTTTAACAATGTGTGGTAAAAACAGTTACCACTCGTGCCAAAAAATCTAACAAAATTTTAAGATTACCACAAATCTACCGAATAATTATTACTATAAACGTTTTTGTCAACACTTTATTCCTGTAGAAAATTTTATTTCTATACAAAATTTTGTCAAAATTGTATTTCCATAGAAATTTTTTTCAAAATATTATATATATAAAAATTTTTTTCAAAATGTTATTTCTATGGAACTTTTTCTCGAAATTTAATTTCTATAGAATTTATTATCAAAATTTTATTTCTATAGAAAAATGTCTCAAAAAAATTCTATAGAGATTTAACAAAACAAATTAATATTTTTGGTAGAATTCTACCAACTGTGGCAACCGTGGTGGTAATACAAACAAAGATAATTGAGAAGAAGATGCAGTCAACAAAATATCATAAAGTTTGCGTCGACGTGTCTCTCAAATGTACTGCCGTTTGCGTCGGAAAATATCATAACATTTGTGTTTTTCATAAATTTCTGAATAAAAACCCGTAAAAGCAATACCAAAACGATTGTAGAAAATTAAAATAAAACGTATGTGTATTTTAAAGCGAATATTCATTATGGTTTTATGTGAATATTGCCGTTTTAAATTTATTCCTGGGCAGAGCTGTTTTGGAAAAAATTGACAAATAAAACAATTTTTTTTTCATAGCCCTCTACACCTTGACATTTGTGTTCTCTTTATAAGAGCACAATGCTTAATCTTGTTATACTCAATTATCTTTGATACAAATTTATTTTCTAGGTTATATACGTTGCATTTTCATGTTTTAAGACAATAAAATGCTTATGTTTACCAATTCAGTAGGGGTGGTTTAGGGTATGATATAGTCGGCCCCGCCCGACTTTCTACTTTACTCACTTGTTTTTTTTTTGTTATGTTTATTTATCTCTCTGAATTCTTTACTTTTTGTTTTGAAAATTTTTTTTTTGTTTTATTTAGAATTGAAGAAGGAATAAAGGAAAAATAAAATTATTTTGAGTTTCTTTATTGCTGATTTTTTATAATTATGTACTCATTTCTACACGTCACTGCTCGATTTAAAACAAATCATATGACATAGGACGCTTTCTTACAACACGATCAACTTCAAATTTGACACAAAGTAATCCTTTATAGTACACATTTTGCCTTTTTATTGTCATTATACTCTGATTATTTGGAAATACGATTTATTCCTTTTATCTCAGGATATTGTTATTGAAATCTGATTTATATTTTTTACATTTTTCATATATATATATATTTTTTTTATCATATATCAAACACTTTTTAATATATTTATTTTATCTCAATTTAAATAATCCTAGCTTACAATTTCAATCTATAAATACTCTTAAGATATATGTATGTCCACATTTAAAGCATAATGTTTTCGATATCCGTTTATTGTTTTTGTTTCCTAGAAACATAAGAAAAATACCAAAAAGGACTAAAAACTATAGAAGCAAAGCCTCCCCCTAGCATTACCAATAGAACTCTTGAGAAAAGTAAGAACAGGACCTTAATCTCCTCGTAGAGAGGATATGATGAAAATATTGTTCATCTCACATCCCATGATAAGAAAATCCGCTTTTATGTTGTTTTTTTTTTATACAACTAATAAGCCTTTAGGGGATAGATACGGATTTCTTTCAAATATTCATGTTTTCCAATATCTAAGATTTGTTAGAACTAAAACAAAAACAAATCAACTATACAAAAAAATTGCAAATATTTGTACACAATTCCAGCTGTCATTTTTCAGGTATACAGAAGAAGCCAAAAAACTCTATAGGAAGTCTGGGTATTTCCACTTTGTTTTTTCGGTTTGTTTATGTCTTAAATATTTTTCTTTTTTTTTTGTTTTGTTTTGCTGTATCTGTGGTCAGACAGGCATTTGACACTAGCCATTGTTTATTTATGTATTTGTTTGTTTAAATGGTGAGAAGGTCAGTTGAGTTAAGGTATTTTTTTAAGCTGTCTTTCTTTGTTTCTTTGTTGGCAATGTAGTTGTGCTCTATACAAAAACAACTTAACAAAAAAATAAATTAATTTTTAATGATCTATTGATGATGGATGGGTGTAAATAACAGTATTTGGCTTTGAACTTAAGATTGATGATTTATTTCAAAGCTTTACCCAAACAGTAGCCAATAGAGAAAGTGTGGATTGAAATTGTATTAGGACAATATAAATTTCGTTGAGACAAAATATTGTTGCTTGTTTGGATCATATTTCAGTTTATTTTTTATTACAAATTCAGAGGGTTTGGTCTTCCTAGTGGAACGAAAGGATTCTTTTCGGACATGAGAAATTAAAAAAATGCTGTCATTTTGAAGCAGAAAGTCTATTGGATGCACTCCACTTGGACTCTTCATTGATGCCTGATGTTCACAACTAGACCTATATTTGGTTATGTGTCAAGAAACGATTAAAACAAGAAAAATCGAATTGACCGGTATTGCCGACGTTTAATACAGAAGGACAAGGTGAGGTTAGATATAGGGGCAGTCCGATATTTCAGGCTCACTTAGACTATTCAATCCATTGTGATACCACAGTGGTGAACTTCTCTCTTATCAGTGATTCTGCTGCCCGATTCTATGTTAAGCTCAATGACAAGCGACCTCATTTTTATAGCCGTGGCTGAACGGCATTCCACATTGAAGTGAAACCACTTAGAGAAACTTTGAAACCCTCAGAAATGTCACCAGCATTACTGAGGTGGGATAATCCACCGCTGAAAAACTTGTTTATGTTTGGTCGAAACTGGGTTTGAACCCACGACACTATGTATCCAAGGCGGGCATGCTAACTAAATTGCTCCACGGTGGCTCCCTACAGAAGGGCAATAAATAGAGTATTCATTTGTGCCAAATTCCTTTGGGATTATTCCATGATAGCAACATTTGTCTAATGCCTAAACTATTAATTATTCGTACATACTTCTTTATAGATCCAAAATACTTCTAGATTTTCGATTTCTGGCAAATCAGATAAAAATTTGGATATATTGAAGATCAATAAATTAAATTGGGATATTGGTGTATATGGTGCCTATACCAAAATATAGACGGATACACTCGACATACACTAGTAGAAAAAGTTTCGTTATATTAACGAAATGTGTCGTTAAAAGTCAGCCAATGAAACAAATTCGTTAATACAACGAAATTTTTCCTTATTACGACGAATTTTCTATTAATCAACGTAACGTTTCGTACTATTAACGAATATTTTCATTGTATTAATGAAAATGTTTCGTTATGTCAATGAAAATGTTTCATTGGCTGAATTTTAATGAAATGTTCTTTGTGTGTACTTATGTGGACCTAGTTTTCAAGTTTCAGGAAAATCGGATAGAAATCAGTATGTCTAGATGCTTAGGAAGTCAAATCGGAATATCGGTCAATATGGGGGATATACCAAAACTTAGCCCAATTCACACCATATTCTGCACATCTGTTTACGAACTTTACCCTACAGGAAATGGATCATCCACAGGACCGATACAGGTCTAGTCCCTGCTGTGTATGGACCAGTTCCAGTTCTGGTCACAACGTATGGAAGGGACCAATCACTTTAACATTGGTTTGTCATTGACGGAGGTAAATTTACACTTTTTTAGGGCACGTCTTGGGCTTATTACAAAGGACACGTCCAGGGACAATTTAGTAGGAGCACCCCACAGACAGGTATTCATGAACCAGTCTAGGACAAACTATTGGGAATCTGTTTGCTTTTTGGCACGAATCGCATCAGAAGTTAAAAACTTTCGAACTAAGTGCACAAAAAAAATCTGATTCAATCACGAAATTAATTGATCCAATTAAATGTTTAATTAAAATGTCTTCAATCACGAAAATGATAGTATCAATCACAGTTTTAATTAGGCATAGAAAAATTCTTGATTAAAAAATTTATTGATTTCATTAGCAAATTTCAATCAATTTTTAATTGATTCAATTAAAAATTTAATTGATGTTGATTGCAAAACTCAATTAATTTTTTTAATTAAAAAAGGTAACCATTTTCAATTTCTTTTTACATTGGCTTTAGAGTTTTTATTTGGAATAACTTGATTGTATGTATTTCAACATTTTTAATTAAAAAAATGTTCATCACTTTTTATAACCTCTACCATAGGATGGGGGTATATTAACTTTGTCATTCCGTTTGTAACACATCGAAATATTGCTATAAGACCCTATAAAGTATGTATATTCTGGGTCGTGGTGAAATTCTGAGTCGACCTGAGCATGTCCGTCCGTCCGTCCGTCTGTTGAAATCACGAAACAAGCTATCGACTTGAAACTTGGTACAAGTAGTTGTTATTGATGTAGGTCGGATGGATTTGAAAATGGTCATATAGGTCAACTTTTACGTATAGCCCCCATATAAACGGACCCCCAAATTTGGCTTGTGATTGCTCTAAGAGAAGCAAATTTCATCCGATCCGGCTGAAATTTGGTACATGATGTTGGTATATGGGCTCTAACAACCATGCAAAAATTGGTCCATATCGGTCTATAATTACATATAGCCCCCATATAAACCGATCCCCAGATTTGACCTCCGGAGCCTCTTAGAGGAGCAAAATTCATCCGATCCGGTTGAAATTGGGTACGTGGTGTTAGTATATGGTCTCTAACAACCATGCAAGAATTGGTCCATATCGGTCCATAATTATATATAACCCCCATATAAATCGATCCCCAGATTTGTCCTGCGGAGCCTCTTAGTGGAGCAAAATTCATCCGATCCGGTTGAAATTTGGAACGTGGTGTTAGAATGTGGTCTCCAACAAACACGCAAGAATTGGTCCATATCGGTCCATAATTATATATAGTCCCCATATAAACCGTTCTCCAGATTTGATCTCCGGAGCCTCTTAGAGGAGCAAAATTCATCCGATCCGGTTGAAATTTGCAACGTGGTGTTAGTATAAGACCGCTAATAACCATGCCAAAATTGGTCCAAATCGGTCTATAGTTATATATAGACGATACCCAATCACACAAAAATTGGTCCTTACCGGTTCATAATCATGGTTGCCACTCGAGCCAAAAATAATCTACCAAAATTTTATTTTTATAGAAAACATTGTCAAAATGCTATTTCTATAGAAAATTTTGTCAAAATTTTATTTCTATAGAACATTTTGTCAAAATTTTATTTCTATAGAATAATTTGTCAAAATTTTATTTCTATAGAAAATTTTTTTTTCCAAATTTTACTTCTATAGAAAATGTTGTCAAAATTTTTTTATTTTGTCAAAATTTTATTTCTATAGAAACTTTAAGCTTAATTATATACGTATTTAATCGGCCTTATTTAGTTTAATATATACCACGTATGGACTATGTGGTATATATTACGGTGTTAGGAAGTTTTAAGATACCTTGCCATCGGCAAGTGTTATCGCAACCCAAGTAATTCGATTGTGGATGACAGTCTTCAGTAGAAGTTTCTACGCAATCCAAGGTGGAGGGTACATAAGCTTCGGCCTGGCCGAACTTACGGCCTTATATACTTGTTTTAACTGACTTAGTCTTCCGAATTTCATTAAAAAGTTAATTGTATCAATTAATTTTGTAATTAAAAATTTTAAAATTTTCAATCATTTACTTAGTTAACTTAATGTTTCTATCTTGATTAAAAAGTTAATGGTATCAATGAATTTATTAATTGAAAGAATTTTCAACTTCAATAAACTTTTTAATTGGAAATATTTTGGTGATATTTTTTTCTGTGTATATAGCCAATAAGATTTTATGACTGTTTAAAAATTGCGACAAACTGGAGCACTGGTACCAGTCCTGTGATATGTCCGTCAGTGACAATTTGCACAAATTTCCCTGTGGGGTAAATAGAACTTCAGGCAAATCGGATAAAAATGCTCAAGACACCAAAACAGGCGGGGGGAGATTGGTTTGTATGGGGGCTATATCAAAATCTGGACCGATATATATCATCTTCGAATTTGACCTTCCTACAGCCAAAAGACGAGTTTGAGCACGATAGCTTTGTTATTGAAGACTGTAGCGTGATTATAATTCAAGGAAGGTAAAATGGTGGAATATCATTTGTCATATTAGATCTATCTAACCCATAAATTTAAGTTAACGAATTTCTGATGGATTTCTTGAATCACAATTTCTTTGGTTCAAATGATACCTTTCTTGAATTTTTTCAATTTAATCGTTAAGGTTTAATTCGTCGATTTTGGCCACTATGAAAAAAAAAAAAAAACAAAAGACCAATTATCAACATTTGTATCTTTAGATGAGCTTTGCACATAAATTTTATAGCAAACCAAAAAAAAAATGTTCTTTCCAAATCAATACCTTCCAGAGATTTCAAGAAAAATTTGTTACACGTGTCTTAGTCGTTTTTACGATACAAAGAATAATTCCTTTAAATTTGATATCAATCAATTAAAAAAGACAATTACAAACCAGTTACCATACATTAAACCGGAGACTGTGTATTCACTTGTATTTCGTTTTGCTTGTATTAAATGAAAGAGAAAAAACATTTTTTTAATAGGGATTTATTGGCTATGAGCAAATAAAACATTTATTACCATGAAAATGAGAAGGTAAGGTCACTAAGGATCTTATAAACACAAAACAACCTCCAAGCAAATGGTCCAATTCACTTCAAAGGACTTGAAGTTGAACTTAACTTTTCGAAGAAATGCTTCCCAAGGATATTTCAACAAAAAGAAAAACACAAATAAATTTGAAAATATTCACTCAAGCGGATGATAAAAGTACACCCTTTCACATTGCTCTCCCCAGACAACAAAAAAAAAATCACCAAGCTGAAAATTATTTGAAGTAACCAGAAAATCTTCTTCATTTAAAGGTCATTAAGTAATTAAGTTGCCAAAAAGAAACAAAAAAATAGGAAAAAATCCATTCATACACGTGTTGGCCTCTTAAAAAACTGAGAAGGCAACGTTTTCATTATACGATGGAAGGGTTGTTTCTAGGTCTTTACATGTATAATGCTATTCAAATTATAAATTCCTGAATTTACTTCAAATGTAAAAAAAAAGTTGAGGCAGCCTTGGCTGTGGTAGAGAACGAAGGGTGTGAAAGGTTGGGTATTTTGGGAACTAATAAATGAAATGTGTTTACAAAACATCAATGAATTAAAAACATTAGCAATGTAATTACGGATCCCTTTTTTTCTATGAGGCCTTTGAACCACATTGACCTAAATTTTTGTTGTCATAAAAGTGAAAATGTTTTCTCTATAGCAAAAGGACGATATTTTAAGTTTATATCACTTTGTTTCTCATGGAAGTCTAGAAAACAAGGACGAAAATTCTTTCATAAAATATATTCACACTTCGAAAACGATCGATTTTTATACCCTGAACCAAAAGTAATAAAGATTTGCATGAAAATGTACCTAACATAAATTTTAGTTCTACACGCAAAGAAAAAAAAACGTTTGGGAAACGTGTACCGAAAACGTTTTCTTTTGTTAGAGTTTTTTAAATGCTTCGAAAATTTTAAACTTTTATCACCAAAAAATTCGTTTGTTAAAAAATTTTTATTTTTTCAATAAAAAAAGTTATTTTTGAAATAACAGCAAAGTCCATTTCGTTTACATCCAACACTGTTCTTTTCTGACTTTAGGTCTTTAATAAGATACATTTTACAGTTCAAAATTTAATGTACTACAATGTAATGTGGAACATTTTTTCGGTAAAAAAAAGCGGGGATCGAACCCACGACCCTTGGCATGCAAGTCGGACGTAGCAACCACAGCTCCACGGTTCCAAACTAAATGTTTGTTTCTGTTAAATAAACTTTGTTTATTCGGTTCGTGGGCGCCGCAAGCTATGCTATATAAATATAACTTATATGGATATTTGTCTATTGATGACCATAACAGGTACATAGCTCAGTGGTTAGTGTGTTGGCTTACAAAGTGCATGGTCCGCGGTTCGATTCTCCGTCCAGGCGAAAGGTAAAAAAATTTTAAAAATTTATAAAATCGTATAATTTCTTCTACATTGTTGGTATTACAGGAAAAGGTGTTAAGAACTAAAAAACCTCGTGGACGTGAGAAAGATGTGAGGGAAAATGCAATTAGCAAGAAAACAATGTTTCTTTTTTTGAGTTTGTCTTTATGAAATTGTTTTTACATCCTGGAAAAGAATAAACGTTTATCACAAAAAGTATATACTTTTCTTCCAAATACACTTCCTTACAGCGAAAAGCAAATGAGAAACGAACTTTGTTTGTCTAAAAATTTCGTTTGGGAGGAAAGAATTATTTTTTTGCGTGTAGGCTCCATTAGTGTTACCATTGAATATTTCAAAATAATTACACAAAAAGTATCACTTGTAACAAAACGTGGCACACACATTAAAAAAAAAGTGGCACAAAATGTGGTATATACCGACCATAGACATTCTTCTTTGCATATTTTCAGGCGTCACAATTGTACGCCTAATTACATTGTGTTATTACAAAATAAAACATGGCACACAGGGAAGTACCCAGTTTACCTACCGTAGGTATTTTTCCTTGCATATTTTCAGGCGTCACAATTATACGCTTTATTACATTCTGTTATGAGAAGGAAACATTTATTATTTATTCCGAAAAATCGTAACAAACTGATCAATCGAAGTATTGTCCGTAGCCTGTTACTACTGTTTTTTATCTTTCTGGCGGAACCGCTTCCTCATAAGAACGAAAATGCTGAGTAGGCAGGTCATTTATTATCGATCAGAATAAGTTTCTGTTTCAGAAGGAGCAATGGCTGAGTTGCGGGTGGATTAGGACTTCCCATTTAGGTTAGGTTAGGTGGCAGCCCGATGTATCAGGCTCACTTAGACTATTCAGTCGAGTGTGCTAATGCTTATACTAATTTAATTCGTATTTTGTCTTTATTTAGGTGTACCACTTTATCAAAATTAGCGTGCCTTCTTTTTCAGAAAAGTGACACTTTTTGTGTCATTTCTAAGTTTCATTTCTGAATTGAAATGTTTTCTGGTACCAAATCTTAAGTCGACTGATTTACACATAGACTTTAATTACCAAAAAATGTGTCTCAAGACAGATGGACACCGTTAGATTGATTCAGAACCTTATGCCTACTAAATTTGCCAAATCACCAGAATTATCTAACTTTTAGCTTTAAATCACAACAAAATGCCCCTGGCAGGCCGTTGTGATAGTCCAATGGATTGAGATCTGGAGATTTTGATCGCCATTGTGCTGTTGAAATGAAACGAGGAACCCCTATTTCAAGCCATACTTAGTAGACGCGTATTGAGTGCTATGGAGCTGAGCCCTGTTGGAATGACTATGGTCTGCGGCCGAAAGGTTTTTTGTACAGGGCTTCAGTATTGTATTTGTGACATTTCTCCAATAATATTCGAAATTTATTTTGGGTCCACTGTCGATGACCCATTAGTACCATCGGAGCCGCTTGAGCACTGATCACCAATTGAAGGTTTAAAGTTTCAGCTGACCTCTGGGGCAAGTAAACCCGATTTATTTTTATTGTTCAGAGACGGCTCAATTTGGAATGGCTACTAATTAGATAGACACAAATTTGGTAACTAGCCACTTTCGTGCAAACGAGGCTTTTTCCAGCCAAACTTTTTTTGTGCATCAAAGGCTTTAGTCCAAAGTCATTTTTGAAATGTGTTACATCCGTTCTTGTAATATGTTCGACTTAGGAACAAGATTTCTACCATTTAGGCAAGGATTTGTATCACATCAGACCTTTACTTTTTAGATCACTATTGATGTTTTTTTTTTTTACTATTTGAAAACGATGTAATACTGCCAGTATCACTGTAACGAGCAGTGATTCGAGATACAAAACATTTATTGATATTTATGCTGCAGGAGGGCTCTACTGATAGCCACTTGTAGTTTTCCAGGAAAATATAAAGCAACCACCATATCACGCTCGAATTTCTTGTTTGTTGGAGACAACATTCTAACACCAGGTTCCAAATTTCAACCGGATAGGATGAATTTTGCTCCTCCAAGAGGCTCCGGAGGACAAATCTGGGGATCGATTTATATAGGGGCTATATAAAATTATGGACCGATATGGACCAATCCTCGCATGGTTGTTAGATACCATATACTAACACCACGTACCCAATTTTTACCGGATCGGATGAATTTTGCTCCTCTAAGAGGCTCGGGAGGTCAAATCTGGGGATCGGCTTATATGGGGCTATATATAATTATGGACCGATTGCGACCTATTTATGCATGGTCATTAGAGAACATATACCTACACCATGTACCAAATTTCAGCCGGATCGGAGGAAATTTGGTTCTCTTAGAGGCTCCGCAAGCCAAATCGGGGATCGGTTTATATGGGGGCTATATGTAATTATGGACCGATATGGACCAATTTTTGTATGGTTGTTAGAGACCATATACTAACACCATGTACCAAATTTTAGCCGTATCGGATGAAATTTGCTTCTCTTAGAGCAATCGCAAGCCAAATTTGGGGGTCCGTTTATATGGGGGCTATACGTAAAAGTGGACCGATATGGACCAATTTTTGCATGGTTATTAGAAACCATATACTAGCACCATGTACCAAATTTCAGCCGGATCGGATTAAATTTGCTTCTCTTAGAGGCTTCGCAAGCCAAATTTGGGGGTCCGTTTATATGGGGGCTATACGTAAAAGTGGACCGATATGGCCCATTTGCAATACCATCCGACCTACGTCAATAACAACCATTTGTGCAAAGTTTCAAGTCGATAGCTTGTTTCGTTCGGAAGTTAGCGTGATTTCAACAGACGGACGGACATGCTCAGATCGACTCAGAATTTCACCACGACCCAGAATATATATATACTTTATGGGGTCTTAGAGCAATATTTCAATTTGTTACAAACGGAATGACAAAGTTAATATACCCCCATCCAATGGTGGAGGATATAAAAATTAAGAAAATTGGTTTTATATAATTGCAAAAGTTTTTTTATATATTCGATTATTTTTAAATTTATTAACCAATAATATAGAATTATCAGTTCATTAATCGAAGCTATATCTATATAGGTCTCAAGCTTATATTTTCAATTAGGTTGTTGTAGCGAATCCAAAATAGCCGATATTTAAACTTTTGACCAACAAAAATGTAATACCATTACAAAATTTTTTCTCTATTCTGTAATCTTTATTGCCAGCTATAGCTCCAATATGCAAAACTTTCGCTTTAATTTAATAAACCTTTGATTGTAAGCCCTTTGACCATCCTTTGACTCATCTCTCTATATTAGATAGACATTTTCAATATTTTTTCTATAGCGATGAGACACCAAATTTAATGGGTTTTTGTGCTGTAAAATGAATTTTCACTGAAAAAACAAATCTCCTGTAACATTAACTCAAAGCCATATAGAAAAACGAACGCAGGGAAAAAGAGAGTAAAAACGAACCAAAAAAAAAAAATTCGGCAAACAAAATCAGGGGCTTCGTCACGCCCGAATGCATTTTATTTTAACGTATTACGTGATTTAAAACATTTTAAAACAGCAACATAGCAAGAGAGCGACAGAGCGCGAGAGAGAGATGGAGAAAAAAAAACACCGTTAATACTTCCAGCCATTCGATAATGTAAACAATATTTGCTTCCCCTGGGGCATCACGAGGCAGGGATGGGGCTATTCGCAAGGCGTTAAGACCTCAAAAGTTAAGTGTAAATATTTGTGTTTTACATGCTTGAAGTCCCTAGGGTGGGGGTTGGAGGACAATGGTTCGAGGCAGAACGACAATATTGTTGCTTTATTGGATTTTTTTTTTTTTGTAAATAGAAAATCCTTAACGAAATCGAAAAAAAAGAAACTGAAAATTTGTTGGTTATTGCAAGGATAATGCCATGAACTTGTATTTGTTTAACTTTTCCATCGAGCCTTAAATGCTCTTTGGAATATTGTGAGACAAACAAAGTGAAGTGGTTATGTGTTAAACATCCATCATATGTGTGAGGATGATTTTTTAATATTTACAATATTGTTTGTTTTTTTTTGTCCCTGAGAGTCTGGCTTTTACTTTTCTTTCGTTGTCCTTTTCGACGATGACATTGACATTTGCGAGCATGTCATCCATGGTGAAGAAATGGTTGACACCAGGGAATATATGAGTAGGAATTTGCTTTCGTCACTTGAGGTTAATATAAGACAAATTTTGGGCAATGTCTATGGATTTGGTTTTTTTTTGTGCCTTTTTGACAGTAAAATAATTGCTCTTGCAAATAAATTTAACCAAGACATTTTAATATTTCCCATATGCACTGAAAAAAACTTGACCGCTTCCAAAGATTTTGTCTTCGAACATAAAATTTTGGTTATGATTCCGAAGGAAAGAAGTGAAAATTCATGTAAGGTTACATTTAGACACAAAAGTCAAGTTAACCTTAGCCAAACCATATTTTCTTTCATATGAAGATAAATTCTGAGGGAATTAAATCAAAACTGCAATGAATTAGCTCCATTTGACTATGGTCTGAATGACTGAATTTTCGACCAAAATTTCATGCCAAAATCTTTGAGTTTGAGTTGCAGGTCTAAACGTCAAAGAGTGAGCTCAGGACGGGGTATTGGATATGAACGGCATTCAAAGTGATTGAAATATTGAACAAGCCCTCAATGGCTGATCTAAAAGCCGAAAGCTCTAAAATTGAAGTGCAATAAAAAAAGAAATATTTGGATTGTTGATCACAGTTTTTATCATTTAATTGCAGCTTGTGAATAGTTCTCAAGTACAACCGCAATGGTTAATTTTTAAAGCGAAATAATACAGAACTGCAGACTGTATTCGTAGTGACTTCACTGCAGATCAAAATCTCAGTGATTAAACTTCAAACAATTACAAATAGAACTAGAGTGATCAAACCCGGTGATAAAAACTGGTATACCGGTTTATCTTCTCACACCGAGACCTAAACTTCAACATTTAAGCAAGCGGGTGGAAACCCCTAGTGCTCTAAATAAAAACCAAAGTTCAATCGATTGAATTGCATAACCAACCCACGCATTTTCTAGATCCAAGCCTCTGTCAATGCATATCACAGAAACAAGCTTTATGGGAGAGTACGAAAAAGGAATGTTGCATTAATTGCATTCAAAACAATGAAAATCACATTATAAAATGAAATGTCACATTTTGAATACAGGCTTAAAAGTCAGTGATAAAAGCAAACAGTTTACTATAAAACACCTTTTTAGGAAGGTTCGAGTGTAGCTCATAGTGTGTTTAGTAAATTTGCAGAATTTATTTTCATTATTGCTAGATAGTAGTAAAGTAAAGGATTTTATATAAATGTATATGATACTTCATTCTCAAACAGACACACCATGCATAGAACCAGTGTTGCCAGGTGATTTTTGATTCTTCCCCCCAAATCTTAAGAAAAAAAAACCCCTAAATTGGTCTAAGCTTTTTTCAAAAACCCCCAAAAAATTTCACAATTTATAAGAGTACAAAAAGTGGTCCCAAAATTACGTGAAAAAAATCCTGTAGTGATACACTTTAAAAATTAAATTTAACACAAATATATATCCTGAAAGAAGAGTTCTTTCCTGAGAAAGGAAATTTTAGAAAAACTAAGTTTTCTTTTGATGCTATTTTTTTTCGTTTGAAGTAAATAAAATTTGCTATTTAAGAAAATACTTTAAAACAAAAGAGTATTTCGTTTGTTTAAAATTTCATCCCTGAGCAAATTATTTTTTCTATGGATGTAATAATACAATATGTATATCAATTTAAAAAGCGGGTTTACTCTTAAAAAGCTTTCAGCTGCTAAGTTAAAATACGATTGTTTTTAATTTTGTCAAATATTAAAAATGCCCTTTCAACAGAAAAAAAGATAACGAAAATAATGCTATTGGATACTTGTTTGTATTTAGGATCTTCTTGTTGACTTTCCGCATCTTTTTTCTCATAACTCATGCTAGAATTGTTCCGAATTTGCTTGAGAATGGCTCCACTTTATAAGGTCTGAAATAATTTTTTAACCCCAAAAATCCCCCCAAATAAATTTTACCCCTAAAAATCCCCCTAAACGTGAAAAAACCCCCTAAATTTGGGGGGAAAACCCCTAACCTGGCGACACTGCATAGAACACACTTACAAATGACCAAAGCCTAAAAGCATGCAATTGTTTTGGAGGATTTCGAAGGTCATGTTCACATCTCGCTAACAACAACAAATGAATACAACAGAACAAATGTGAGAGCCAGAGAAAGAATTGTAACCTCAAACGCTTTGTCTGCTATGGAATTCCGAGAATGTTCTTAATGTTTTTACTATTGCATTGAAATGTTGGATTGGAAAATGTGGATACAAAAAAAAACACAGTTTGCCTCATTTGTAATTTTACTTCTTTTTCTTCATGGAACTTTGGCTATAGTCGTTTTTTTTTCTCTCTGGTGTTGTGACAAAAATGTAATTAAAATTAAGTATAACCGCCAAACAATATAACAAAACGAACTAAAAGTAATTAAATAAAGGTTATAAATTAACCAAAAACAAAGTGTGAATAAGGTTGGAATTTATACTTAGAATTTTTTTTGGGGGGGAATCGAAAGCAATATACACAAAGAGGAAAATTAAACAAAAAGGAGCTACATCAGACGCTATTATTTAGGACTTTACTTGTAATCGATAATTTTTTTATATGAGAGTGCAATAAGGCCATCAAAGGAGAGGACGTGCAACATATACATAATTTGTACAACAAGTCCAACTGTCATTTTGTCTTGGCTTAACAGCGGCAATGTAGACCACGTCAACCAGAGCCTTAGAGAAGATACTGGACTTAAGACCTATAGAAGTTCAGATCAAAAGTATGGCCGCCATGACTGCAATTATATTGAAGTTGTTAGGAGATTAGACGGAAACACGACGAACCATCAACGAATAATAGAAGAGAAGGTGGATGAAATGGCGAAAGCCGTGATCGTATGCTTGATTTGACCTTGACTTTTCTATCAAATAAAATTTTGACAAAATTTTTTAGAAATAAAAATTTTCTAAAGAAAAAAAATTTGTTTTGTTATTTTTGATTTATTCTTCAATCATTTTGTTGTTTTTGATTTCAGCTTAAAACCATGCATTGACTAAACTACAAGTGCAGCTTAACCAACAGAGGAAAAAATGTTTGTCAAATTTATTTGGGTAAAGCCCTATAGACTGCACGATGGTAGGATGGACGCACGTTTCGGAATTACCACATTCGTAATCAGTAAAATTTTCTTTAGAAATAAAATTTTTACAAAATTTTCTATAAAATTAAAATTTTTACAAAATTGCCTATAAAATTTTGACAAAATTTTCTATAGAAATACAATTTTTACAAAATTTTCTAAAGAAACAAAATTTTGACAAAGTTGCCTATAGCAATAAAATTTTGACAAAATTTTCTATAGAAATAAAATTTGGACAAAATGAATAGAAATAAAATTTTGACAAATTTTCTATTGAAATACAATTTTGACACAATTTCCTGTAGAAATAAATTTTTGAAAAGTTTTCTATAGAAATAAAATGTTGACAAAATTTGCAATAGAAATAAAATTTTGACAATTTTTTCTATAGAAATAAACGTTGTCAACATTTTCAATAGGAATAAAATTTTGACAAAAGATATTTTTCTTTGGTAGTTTTTATACCCTCCACCATAGGATGGGGGTATATTAACTTTGTCATTCCGTTTGTAACACATCGAAATATTGCTCTAAGACCCCATAAAGTATATATATTCCGGGTCGTGGTGAAATTCTGAGTCGATCTGAGCATGTCCGTCCGTCCGTCTGTTGAAATCACGCTAACTTACGAACGAAACAAGCTATCGACTTGAAACTTGGCACATGTAGTTGCTATTGATGTAGGTCGGATGATATTGCAAATGGGCCATATAGGTCCACTTTTACTTACAGCCCCCATATAAACGGACCCCCAAATTTGGCTTTCAGACCTTCTAAGAGAAGCAAATTTCATCCGATCCGGCAGAAATTTGGTACATGGTGTGAGTATATGGTCTCTAACAACCATGCAAAAATTGGTCCACATAGGTCCATAATTATATATAGCCCCCATATAAACCGATCCCCCCATTTGGCTTTCGGAGCTTCTAAGAGAAACAAATTTCATCCGATCCGGCTGAAATTTGGTACATGGTGTTCGTATATGGTTTCTAACAACCATGCAAAAATTGGTCCACATCGGTCCATAATTATATATAGCCCCCATATAAACCGATTCCCCGATTTGGCTTTCGGAGCCTCTAAGAGAAACAAATTTCATCCAATCCGGCTGAAATTTGGTACATGGTGTTGGTATTTGGTCTCTAACAACCATACAAAAATTGGTCCACATCGGTCCATAATTATATATAGCCACCATATAAACCGATCCCCAGATTTGGCTTGCGGAGCCTCTAAGAGAAGCAAATTTCATCCGATCCGGCTGAAATTTGGTACATGGTGTTAGTATATGGTCTATAACAACCATGCAAAAATTGGTCTACATCGGTCCATAATTATATATAGCCCCCATATAAACCGATCCCCAGATTTGACCTCCGGAGCCCCCTTGGAAGAGCAAAATTCATCCGATTCGGTTGAAATTTGGTACGTGATGTTAGTATATGGTATCCAACAACCATGCAGGAATTGGTTCATATCAGTCTATATTTATATATAGCCCCCATATAAACCTATCCCGAGATTTGGTTTTGGAGCCTCTTGGAGGACCAAATTTCATCCGAGTCAGTTGAAATTTGGTACATTGTGCTAGTATATGGCCGTTAACATCCTAACTAAGTCCTTGTCGGTCTATAATTATATATAGCCCCCAGATAAATCGATCCCCAATCACAAAAAATTGGTCCATATCAAGTTTATAATTGTATATAGCTCCCATATTGCAATTCTAGCTCTCTACCACGTATGGACTAACTCACAATTTAGAAATCGATGTTAAGAAGTTTTAAGATACCACAACCCAAGTAATTCGATTGTGGATGACAGTCTTTCGTAGAAGTTTCTACGCAATCCATGGTGGAGGGTACATAAGATTCGGTCTGGCCGAACTTACGGCCGTATATACTTGTTATTTATTTTTTTTTTTTTATATTTAAAGTTGTTTAAGATGTTCTTCCCTAGCTCAACTTAAAAAATCCTTACTACATTTATCGACATGTGATTAAGTACTTATGTGGTGGAGAGAATCTGTTCACGAAATTTTGTAATGGAATATATACGACACTCTAGTATGGTAATTTAGCGAAATTCCACAACAAATTTCAAATTTGGTCTAGAAAATTTAAATTTTCTATTGAATGATAAACAATATTCCCTGTATATTTGAGTATACTACAACAAAACAATTGTTGCCTTTTTTGGTTTCTACCATGACGAAAGGTTATTAATGTTTACGACATTTATTAATTTGCATATTTGTTTGCTTTTCATGTGGCCTGTGGTTGATGCCTCTTAAAAAGCATTTGCTTTTATTGTTACCCTTTTGTCGCACTTGAGAAAAATGGAAATATGTAAATAAATGAATCCTTTAAAAGACTATCCTAACAATGGGGGATTGTATTATTTTCAATAAAAAGCAAAACAAAAAAAATTGAAACATTCAAAAATAATATGCTGCAAGTCCTATGAATGTTTATTTATTGCTTGTCTCTTTTTCATTTCATTTTAGGTTTCCTGGATCAGAAAACGTGATTTACATATCCTAACAGCAGGCTCCACAACATACACATCCGACCAGAGGTTTCAGGTAAGCTTATAATGGAAAATTTACATAAATGGAAATTAAAAGCAAATAAGTGTCGATGGTATTATGTCCAAACTCTAATCCATGGCCATTTTATGGTTCTTTATCAAACGCTCAAAAATATATGCAGGTCTTGCGTCCCGAAAACTCTGTGAATTGGACTCTACAAATCAAATATCCCCAACCTAGGGATTCGGGGATATATGAATGTCAAATAAACACCGAGCCCAAGATGTCTCTGTCATATACATTCAATGTTGTGGGTAAGTTATGAAAGCAAATAACAAATATTCAAAATCAAATGTATCATAGTGAAATTGAAATGGAATTTAATCTGCATTCCAAATCGATTACCATTAAATGATGTGGGTTTTTGTTAATAAACCTAAAGAATTTTCTTTCACTTTCTTTCTTAATACTCATATGAACTCGTATTAATAGAGAAATATAATTAATATGAATTATACAACCCCTTGTACGGATACCTCCAGCGACCAGGGGGCCGTATGATTGATGATATTAATGAAATTGTATAAATTATACATTCATCCATTTAGCACATATCGTTCATCTTAATGCTGACCATTGGTGTTTGCATAGCCAACGAAAAGAATGCAGACACTTTGGTTTTTCATATTCCGTATATTAGCCTGATTAAGGCCGTGTGGGAGTTTTGGGTTGAATTTTAATGAAAAGTTAATTAAGCTCCTTGGTCAGTTAATTATTTCGGAATTTTCCATTTGATGATGTTTGACTGGCAATTTGACACACTTCTGTAGTTGTACACAATAGCATACATAAATAAATTGAGCAAACGTAAATTAATGATATTCATTATGCAATTTTCTTCTTTGCATTTCATAGAGAAATT
The DNA here is from genome assembly GCF_050003625.1 of Haematobia irritans. NCBI lineage: Eukaryota > Metazoa > Arthropoda > Insecta > Diptera > Muscidae > Haematobia > Haematobia irritans. Next base: position 168,084,731 of record NC_134401.1, on the reverse strand, counting down.
CCTATTTGGCTTGGATTAAAATCTAATTGGGAAATGATTGGAATAAATTAAATTATTGGTTCATCAGCAAGAATTTCATAAACTTGTTAATAAAAGTAACAACATATACGAGAGCTGCCTTTTATATTTCGAAATTGGAGAACAAAAACAAATATTAATCAACGAAAATCGCTTTATTACTTTTCACAATATTCACCATTAAGATATAAACAGTCCAATCCCTTTTTTAATCTTTAAACTTTTTATCTACTCTTGAACTATTTTTATACCCTCCACCTTAGGATGGGGGTATATTAACTTTGTTATTCCGTTTGTAACACATCGAAATAGTGCTCTAAGACCCCATAAAGTTTATATATTCTGGGTCTTGGTGAAATTCTGAGTCGATCTGAGCATGTCCGTCCGTCCGCCCGTCTGTTGAAATCACGCTAACTTCAGAAAGAAACAAGCTATCGACTTGAAACTTGGCACAAGAACTTATTATTGATGTAGGTCGGATGGTACTGCAAATGGGTCATATGGGTCCACTTTTACGTATAGCCCCTACATAAACGGACCCCCAAATTTGGCTTTCAGACCCTCTAAGAGAAGCAAATTTCATCCGATCCGGCTGAAATTTGGTACATTGTGTTAGTATATGGTCTCTAACAAGCATGCAAAAATTGGTCCACATCGGTCAATAATTATATATAGCCCCCATCCGATCCGGCTGAAATTTGGTGCACGGTGTTCGTATATGGTCACTAACAACCATGCTAAAATTGGTCCACATCGGTCCATAATTATATATAGCCCCCATATAAATCAATCCCCCGATTTGGCTTTCGGAGCCCCTTGGAAGAGCAAAATTCATCCGATTCGGTTGAAATTCGGTACGTGAATTTAGTACATGATATTTAACAAGCATGCCAAAAGTGGTCCATATCAGTCCATAATCAAATATAGCCGCCGTATAAACCGATCCCAAGATTTGGTTTTGAAGCCTCTTGGAGGAGCAAATTTCATTCGAGGCAGTTGAAATTTGGTACATTGTGCTAATATGTGGCCGTTAACAGCCATGTCTAACTAGGTCCATATCGGTCTATAGTTATATATAGCCCTGAGATAAATCGATCCCCAATCACACAAAAATTGGTCTATATCAAGTTCATAATTGTATATAGCCCCCATATAAGCAACCCCCCCTATTTCAATTCTGGCTCTCTACGTACCGTGCAAAAGTCCATATCGATTCGTAATTATTTGTAGACTTACCTATACATACCTTTTTGTCTAATATATACCACGTATGGACTAACTCACAATTTAGAAAACGATGTTAAGAAGTTTTAAGATACCACAACCCAATTAATTCGATTGTAGATGACAGTCTTTCGTAGAAGTTTCTACGCAATCCATGGTGGAGGGTACAAAAGATTCGGCCTGGCCGAACTTACGGCCGTATATACTTGTTTTTTTTTTATTTTAACGCTTTACCAAAATCTTTCTGTCTAATTCACAAAGTTCATATTTCAGTTATCTTAAATTAGTATATTACCAAACCCTTTCAACTATTCATAGCTATTATATCACATTTAGTTCTTAAGAAACAATATTATAATTAAAATCTTAATAACAAATCCAATAAATTAGAAAACTCTTTTAACCCTTTCGTGATAAAATATAGAAATTTATTCATTTTTCCCAAAGATAAGAAATATCTCTAGTGAAGTTTATTTCAAAATGTTAGCACTATTTTGGGAATTTTGCACCCTTATATATCCTTTAAAAACCTTTATCTTTTGATATGGCTATAAACTATCTCTTCATTTATTAAAAGCCTTATTTAGAATTTTAAACAAGGTCAGTTGAGAAGCCTCTAGGAAAAACATAAAACTCATCATCTTTCTTTCAGAGAAATATCCTACACTCTGTTTGCATTAATCCCTTGGCATGTTATTAAGCCCATTCCAACTCAATATGGTTCTCATGAGTACTACTGTTTGGTGGTGAGGGGAAAAACCTCATATTTTATCTAAATTGTATAAATATCTTTACTCTTAAATATGCATAAAATCCATTATTTATGTACATACATAAGAAAAACACTTTGAAATCTCTTTTTTGGGCTGCCTAAGCACTCATTCGAATCCCTCCTCCATATAGACAACACAAAAGTCCATATGCTTTAGTCTGGCATCATCAATAAACAACAAGAAGAGAAGAGCAGAGAGCAACACTACTACCATTAACATCACAAATCATCAACAACAAACACTCACAACATCAAAAATATGAAGATAAGAAATAACCCTTTTTGGAACATTTGAAGAACTTTATAAACATTTTGTGTTGTTTAAAATTGAAAAACTTTCAAAACACACACAAAAATTTGTGGCAAATTTGTAATGATTGGAGTATAGAGAAAATGAGGGGGAGGTCATACATTCAAGGAAAAATTATGAGTTTTAAAAGAAACGGAAACACCAAAATGAAGGGATAATAAAATCTTAAGACTAAAAAAATTTGTGCTTGTAATAGAATAATAATTCCTAGAAATAATGTAAAATATCCTCTTAAGAAAAACACATTTGCTTAGCCTAGCTCAATGTATAAATATTTCATATGATAGCCCTTTATTAGTGTGTAATATTCTCCCATCTTCTACTCTCTTGTGTTCACAGTGAATACAAGATAACAACAACAATTTATTATTCAGTTTTTTTTTCCTGTTGTGAGCAGTATAAGCATAACTTCAGTTAATAGGAAGCCCAAAATAGAGAAAGGAAGTCCGAAATTTTACTCTATAAAATGTTCGTCTCACAAACACACACACATACATAAAAATAAGACTTTGATGTAAGTATGAATAATGAATGTAGTAAGAAAACAAGTGTAGTGTCTTATTCCTATAAGGTATAAAGGGTGCAAAATAAAAATCTTAGATATCAGCTTGTCTCAGCTACACTAAAAATATATACCTAATATCAAATAGCATATGGTGCAACCTAAAGATTAGCATAAGAAGGATATTAAGGATATATATTTTTTTTAAATAAATTTTAAGGATATTTTTGTTAAATAAAGAAACTTTAATTAAGAAGAAGCGTATAATCCATTCTTTTTTCATTAAATTAAGCACACGCTCCTTCCCAGCAAAACAAGCCTCGCCAAAAATGTAATGAAAATGTTCTTTTTGTATCCGGAATGGGTGCAACATTGACGCAAAAGCGATGAATTTAACATGGGCTTGTCATAGGACGGAAGCCCTCCATTTCAACAGCCGTTGAAATAAATTGTTATTAAAGAAAATTTTTATGTTGAACAATATTTTTTGTTGATATAACAAAATTGGTTGCTAATATAACAAAATATTACAAAAATCGTAATTGTATTTAAAAATTACGTTGTTAGCTCAAATTTAAATATAATTTTATATATTGACAGGAAAATTCATTGATATTTTTTGTGTGAATAATAGGGGTAAAAATCCACAAAATTTCGTTTCGAAATCAAGGCATTGTTTTATCAGTTGTAAACTGATAAAGATTCCTATAAAACTAAAAATGTGGTTCTTATAACTCCAGAATCTGATGCAGTCGCCATATGTAGAAACTTTAAATTGTACTTCGGGAAACATATTATTTGAATCGATCTTCTAAAGCTGGCATGTTTCTTAACATCCATTTTAAATGCTATATAATTTGAAGCAACCCCCATCGACCAGGGACTTTCAGAGAAATCTATTTTATTTGATTCCTAGTGGTGGTTATTTAAGATTCGATCCAGCCCAACTTACGGCTGTATTTTTAAACTAAAATATATTTATATGTGAATGCCTTTATTATTATACCACAAAAAGAGAATGGCAAATTAGTTTAATGAGACTCTAAGCTAGATGGGTTTCTAAAAATGTTTAAAGCTATACAGCTTTGTAATAATATCTGTACTTTAAAGAGTCATATCTTTCACTCGGAATCAATCCCAAAATCCTTAAAATGAAAAAAAAAGTAAATAAAGGAGGAGGAAACCTTTTCTTTTGTTAGGAATCAATACCAAAACCTTTAGGAAAAAAAAAAACAAAATTTTTGGAATCATCAGAGTTTTTAGTTGGACAGACGGACGATGATTTTTGAGGAAGAAAATATTGACTAGATGAGTAGGCGAACTAACTGATAAGTCCCCGGTCTGACACATAGATGGCATCGCTAGCATTAAATGCATATTATTTTTATATAGTACCAACCTTCAAATGATTCGTGCCAAAATTTGACGTCTGTAAGTCAATTAGTTTGTGAGATAGAGCGTCTTTTGTGAAGCAACTTTTGTTATTGTGATGGAAAAAAAGGAATTTCGTGTTTTGATAAAATACTGTTTTCTGAAGGGAAAAAGTACGGTGGAAGCAAAAACTTGACTTGATAATAAGTTTCCGGACTTTGCCCCAGGGAAATCAACAATAATTGATTGGTATGCAAAATTCAAGCGTGGTGAAATGAGCACGGAGGACGGTGAACGCACTGGACGCCCGAAAGAGGTGGTTACCGACGAAAACATCAAAAAAATCCACAAAATGATTTTGAATGACCGTAAAATGAAGTTGATCGCGATAACAAAGGCCTTAAAGATATCAAAGGAACATGTTAGTCATATCATTCATCAATATATGGATATGCGGAAGCTCTGTGCAAAATGGGTGCCGCCCGAGCTCACATTTGACCAAAAACAACAACGTGATTCTGAGCGGTGTTTGCAGCTGTTAACTCGTAATACACCCGAGCTTTTCCGTCGATATGTGAAAATGGATGAATCATGGCTCCATCACTACACTCCTGAGTCCAATCGACAGTCGGCTGAGTGCACCCATAGAAGGAATATGATCACCACAAACATGTTTTAAGAGCAAAATGTTATTTTTGGTTGGTGACCATGTAACATGGTTTTCGCAACCATATTATTTTCTCGGAAATCATGTATCTGATTTTGGTAAGCAGGTTATATTTGACGAGAAAATAACATTTTAGTGACAAACATGTTACATGGTCACCATACAAAAATAACATTTTGCTCTTGAAACATGTTTGAGGTGATCATATTCCTTCTCTGCGTGTGACAGCGATCGGTGGACCGTCTCCGAAGCGTGGAAAGACTCAAAAGTCCGCTGACAAAGTAATGGCCTCTGTTTTTTTTTTTGGGATGCGCATGGAATAATTTTTATCGATTATCTTGAGAAGGGAAAAACCATGAACAGTGACTATTATATGGCGTTACTGGAGCGTTTGAAGGTCGAAATCGCGGCAAAACGGCGTCATATGAAGAAGAAAAAAGTGTTGTTCCACCAAGACAACGCACCGTGCCACAAGTCATTGAGAACGATGGCAAAAATTTATGAATTGGGCTTCGAATTGCTTACCCACCCACCGTATTCTCCAGATCTGGCCCCCAGCGACTTTTCTTGTTCTCAGACCTCAAAAGGATGCTCGCAGGGAAAAATTTGGTTGCAATGAAGAGGTGATCGCCGAAACTGAGGCCTATTTTGAGGCAAAACCGAAGGAGTACTACCAAAATGGTATCAAAAAATTGGAAGGTCGTTATAATCATTGTATCGCTCTTGAAGGGAACTACATTGAATAATAAAAACGAATTTTGACAAAAAAATGTGTTTTTCTTTGTTAGACCGGGGACTTATCAGCCAACCTGTTATCTTGCGAAAGTCGCAATGTTTTGTATAGGGCCATGGAATCGGACAGCACTCAGTGATAAGAGAGAAGTTCACCAATGTGGTATCACAATGGACTGAATAGTCTAAGTGAGCCTGATACATCGGGCTGCCACCTAACCTAACCTAACCTTTGTATAGGGCCTACATTTTTATGTTTAAACACCCTGGGCAAATAGTGTTTTAGGATTTAAATTTTGTAATAAAATATTAATAACATTAATTATAAATGGTTTTAAATAGTGTTTCACAAAAAAAAAAATATATGGGATTAAAAATTCCAAAGATTATTTTCTTTGCCTTTGATTTTTATATAAACTCCAATTTTATATACATTAAATTCTGTAATTATATCCTTCTCCATTATTACCAAAACTACTGTTCTATATTCCAACTACTTACGAAGATAAAATCTATCACTGCAATTCAAACAAATACAGACAGAGCAAACAAACCCTAGGATAACTATTCAAATTTAAAGCTTAAGGATATTTATCTTTCATATGTGAAGAAAACTAATAAACTTTCTCAAATCAGATAGTTAAGTAAAGATTAAAGTGTAGAAATCCCCAATGGCCACAAAATCTAACATTTGTGACCTGTTAATGGTAAGGGAAAACTTTTATAGAGAATTTCAGCAAAGACATTTATTGACATTTAAATAAAAATTTAAATACTTTTCACACACACACATAAAGAGTACATAAATTTAAACAGGATTAAAAGGCAATAAGCAAACGAATGAGCATTACAAATAGAAACTCACACATGTTTATTGGTTACTAATGATGGCAGATACAAGGTTGATTGTTCTCCTTGGGGAAAAATTCATTAGTAATCTAGAAAAAGGCCTACTATGAGAAAGATTTACATTTCGATGGATGGTAAAAATTCAAGCAACAACTTCCTTTATAGGTGTGTATTACATTGCCAGAAATAGAAAAGTTCTTTTTTTGTTGGTGTCGAAAATACCCTAAAATCCTTTTACATTGTTTTGTTGTACTTATGTTGCCTTAGCTTTCAGTTATCCTAATTTATTGCTCTACATGCATTTTCGAACATTTGTATCCTTTTGCTTTATTTGATTTTACTCTGGCCTGATGCTTGATCCTTTCGATAGCATTCATTCTGCTTTATATCAGTTTAAATAATGTTTTGCTACCATTTGGTGCAAAATTTCTATGCAAATCTATTTTAAATTACCTCAAAGATTTACTGAAGTATTAGCAAAACCAGCAAAAAAAAAAAGAAAAAAAATGCCAAACATATTGGATTTCGTTTTTTTCTTTTAACTCTAAGGAATTTTCTCTTTCGAAATCATAAAATCAAAAGGATGCTTGGGAGTTGTTGTATGTGTGTGGCTGAGTGTATTTCAGAGTAAGAAAGAGAGCTAGTAAAGACCCCAGAAACACTTTGTTTTATTCTTTTTCTCTTATGTTTTTTTTTTTTTTTTTTTTTTTTTTTTTTTTTTTTTGGGAAATTACCAAGGCGTATGATTAATGGAATTTGGTTTCTGGCCAAGCTGGTATGTGTGATATATGCACTTTATGGCATTCTTATGGTATTTTAATGTTTCCTAAAAAACATATGAAAAATTACGATCACATTTCATTTAAAAACAAACCAAGCACAAGTTGGAAATTTAATAAGAACGTAATCACACAGCATGTATGACATATAAGTGATCTGATTTTTTACTGCTATAGTAGCAAATAATCATAAATTGCAGAAACCAACTACCAGGAGTGACATATTACAAATAAATTGGTAAATGAATGAAATACACTCAAGCGAACCCATCATAGAAGCATATAAAAAAATTATAAAATAAACCTAATTTATAAAATAGTTATGAACTTAAAGAGATAAGAAGTGGCTACTTGATGTAAATGACTTAATATTCTAAATTAATTTGAGGAAAAATTATCAAACAGAAATAATTTTCCTGACAAAATTTGTATTCTATATGTCGTAAAAAACGAAAGTGTTTTTTTTTATTTATTTTTAAAAAATCCTGGCATTTTAAATAGAGAAGTGAAAAAATCGAAAGTCGACTTTGAAAAACTCCAAAAGTCAAAAAATTACTTTCAACTAAAAAATCAAAAAGTCGATTTTGTATTGAAATAGCGACTGTGATGCAGATTTAACGATGACAAATCATCAAGACGTAGAGAGTCGTCAATAGTAATTGATGTGGCGACCATAGACCACTATTTAAAATATTTTAAAAATCAAAAAAGTTAATGTTTGTAAATTTCAAAAAATCGAAAATTATGTCGAGTTTAACAAAAAAAAAAAAATAAATAAAACCCCAAATTTGAATTGAAACTAACACGTCGATGTAGATTTTTCTTGCTGATTATTCATAAAAATGTCGAATACCACACAGAGATGGTCTGTATCAAACTTTTTTAGGTTTGCGATTGTCGCAAAAGTTGTAAACGTCGTAAACGTCACATACGCATCGTAAATGTAGAAAAAGTAACAAAAGTCGCAAACTCAAAATACTTTAGTCGCGTCAGCTAGGCAGCGAATTCGATGATATCCAAGACGATGGTATGTTCGAAGAAGTTTCAATTCTTAGGAATGTTCACAATTTTCGGTTTTAGTCGCCACATTTTCCCTATTGCATTTTGCACGAGTACAGGGTAACCGTGGATTTTCTCGTCCTTTCTTAGCTTTAAGTTCAGTCTCCTGTCTAATATAACCCCAAGGTATTTTGCACACTCACCAACGGGAATTTCGATACCACCTAAGAAAATATGCTTGACCATGGGAAAACTTTCACAAATTTCTGCAGAAACTCACAGCGAATGCTGTCAAACTAAATTAAAAAAATGTGCAGGATTTCTTCTATTCAAAATTTGGTTTTCTTCAGTAGGTTTACGACTTTTGCGACATACGTATTATACCGTCGCAAATGTATGTCGCAAAAGTCACAGTTTGTGACAGGCCAACCCTGATACCACTAAGACAGTAATAGCCAAAGCTGAGGTCGACTTTTTGAAATTTATTATTCCGAAAAATAATTATTTTCAAATGTCAATAAAAATAAATTGCCAAGTCAACTTTCCCAAAATTTTAAAAATAATTAAAATTATGAGATTATTTAATTTGGATTATTGACCTGTGTTTAACTATATTTTTGGTTTTAGTCCAGCTCGAACGCATAGGAGACATTTTACATTAAAATGAGTTTCTAACACGCACTATACAACAACTAATTAAATATGTATAGGAGGACAAACTAACTCGATTGGAGGACCCGAAAAAGTATATTTCAGTCACATACATACCAGGCTTCACGGAAAGGCTGAACATTTCAAATATAGTTGACAAAGAACAAGTATATAGGCCATAAGTTCGGCCAGGCCGAATCCTATGTACCCTCCACCATGGATTGCGTAGAAACTTCTACGAAAGACTGTCATCCACAATCGAATTAATTGGGTTGTGGTATCTTAAAACTTCTTAACATCGTTTTCTAAATCGTGAGTTAGTCCATATGTGGTATGTATAGGTAAGTCTACAAATAATTACGAATCTATATGGACTTTTGCACGGTACGTAGAGAGCCAGAATTGAAATATGGGGGTCGCTTATATGTGGGCTATATACAATTATGAACTTGATATAGACCAATTTTTGTGTGATTGGGGATCTATTTATCTGAGGGCTATATATAACTATAGACCGATATGGACCTAGTTAGGCATGGCTGTTAATGGCCATATACTAGCATAATGTACCAAATTTCAACTGACTCGGATGAAATTTGATCCTCCAAGAGGCTCCAAAACCAAATCTCGGGATCGGTTTATATGTGGGGTATGTATGACTATGGACTGATGTGAACCACTTTTGGCATGGTTGTTAAATATCATATACTACCACCACGTACCAAATTTCAACCAGATCGGATGAATTTTGCTTCTCCAAAAGGCACCGGAGGTCAAATGTGGGGATCGGTTTATATGGGGGCTATATATATAATTGTGGACTGATATGAACCAATTCCTGCATGGTTGGTGGATACCATATACTAACATCACATACCAAATTTCAACCGAATCGGATGAATTTTGCTCTTCCAAGGGACTCCGGAGGTCAAATCTGTGGATCGGTTTATATGGTGGAGATATATAATTATGGACCGATTTCGACCAATTTTTGCATGGGTGTTTGAGGCCATATATTAACATCACATACCAAATTTCAACCGAATCGGTTGAATTTTGCTCTTCCACGAGGCTCCGGAGGTCAAATCTGGGGATCGGTTTATATGGTGGCTATATATAATTATGGATCGATTTCGACCAATATTTGCATGGGTGTTTGAGGCCAAATATTAACACCACATACCAAATTTCAACCGAATCGGTTGAATTTTGCTCTTCCACGAGGTTCCGGAGGTCAAATCTGGGGATCGGTTTATATGGTGGCTATATATAATTATGGACCGATGTGGACCAATTTTTGCATGATTATTAGACACCATATACTAACACCATGTACCAAATTTCTGCCGGATCGGATGAAGTTTGCTTCTCTTAGAGGCTCCGCAACCAAAATCTGGGGATCGGTTTATATGGGGGCTATATATAATTATGGACCGATGTGGACCAATTTTTGCATGGTTGTTAGAGACCACATACCAGCACCATGTTCCAAATTTCAGCCGGATCAGATGAAATTTGCTTCTCTTAGAGGCTCGGCAAGCCAAATCGGGGGATCGGTTTATATGGGGGCTATATTAATTATTCACCGATGTGGACCAATTTTTGCATGGTTGTTAGAGACCATATACCAATACCATGTATTAAATTTCAGCCGGATCGGATGAAATGTGCTTCTCTTAGAGCAATCGCAAGCCAAATTTGGGGGTCCGTTTATATGGGGGCTATACGTAAAAGTGGACCGATATGGCCCATTTTCAATACCATCCGACCTACATCAATAACAACTACTTGTGCCAAGTTTCAAGCTCGATAGCTTGTCGGAAGTTAGTTAGCGTGATTTCAACAGACGGACGGACGGACATGCTCAGATCGACTCAGAATTTCACCACGACCCAGAATATATATATATACTTTATGGGGTCTTAGAGCAATATTCCGGTGTGTTACAAACGGAATGATGAAGTTAATGTAACCCCATCCTATGGTGGAGGGTATAAAAAATAGTTTTTCAAAAGTCACAATAAAGTGTACCCACATTTTTTTTTTAAATTAGTATTTATATCTAGTATTTTGTTACCTATAGAGTTTTAAAGTCTCTATTTAAATAAAATAAAATCAGAAATTAAAAACTCAACATTACCAAACTCTTCATTAAAACAAGCCTTATGTACACTTTATTTTGACGTTCGCTGTATAGATATTTCTTATAAGTGTGTAAATACCTCTGTCATTCAAACAGAAAAATCTATTTTTTCGCATGTTCCTTTGTTTATCCCAAAGTGCATTATACCTTAGAGTATTGAAATTCACAAGTAGAATCCTGTGGATATATGTTTTAAATCATTCCTCATCGCTCATCATGAATATGACATTGTCTTTAACGCCCACGAGGTGGTTACATTTTCTACCACCTTCAATAGTATATTTTTTTGCAGTCGCAAACCTTAATAAAAAAATGTAAATTTATGGATTTTTTTCACCATTTTGTCAATTTTTTTCCCTCGTTTGTTTTATTCTTGCCCAACTGTTATGTTGTTGTTGCTGTTGCCGTTATTATTACAACTGATTTAGCCTGAAAAATATGTACTACTCTTTTCTTTATTGTAACATTAAATTTATATTCGCATAATATTTTGTGTTTACCTTAAATCCTTCGGAATATATTTCACTGTGCCTGGTAGAAAACTGAGCAAAAAACAAAAACTGAACAACTCATAATAAAGAATACAACCAAAAAACTTCCTGAAAAATGAGAATATGTAAAATTGCCATCAAGAGCATGGTGTTGTGTAATGACTTTCCCTAGGATACTATACCAGAGGATTGCAGAAGCAAAAAAAAAAATGTTAAATAACAAACAACAATATATGACTGCGAAATAAACAGTATTTAAATGCAATGTCAAAATCTGTTGTTGTTGTCGTTTCGCGGGACTTTTTTCTTGTTTTTTATGAAATATCCGCCAATATCTCTCTGAATATGAATTTTATGAGGAATGACACAGACGCTCGTAGGTGCAGCCGTCATCATCATCATCATCATAGTCATGATCACACCAACCAAGCAACCTTATTTGTATGGAAATATGTATGTGGAAAATCTTTACAAACAAATGGGAATGTCGAAGGTCGTCAAAAAGAATGTTTGCACTCTTGTTGGGTTTTATGTGAGAGTTTTTTCCCGCAATTATTTCCTTTTTTCCAGTTATAACAATTTGTATAATAAAAAATGGCGTAGGTTAAGGAAGAATGCGCTGAATCTTTAAATTTTATTAAAGGAAGAAAAATATGTAAAAAAAAATTAAACAGTTGCCGATGCCAAGATATCTTAGAACTTCTAAATATATTAGTTGGCCCATATGGAACCTATGTTACATAGTAGCACTTTAATTATTTGTAGGTTTATATAGAGGAGACTACATATGTACGAACATATATGAACTAATTTGTCCGTTGTAGTTAGGTTAGATGGCAGCCCGATGTATCAGGCTCACTTAGACTATTCAGTCCATTGTGATACCACATTGGTGAACTTCTCTCTTATCACTGAGTGCTGCCCGATTCTATGTTAAGCTCAATGACAAGGGACCTCCTTTTTATAGCCGAGTCCGAACGGCATTCCACATTGCAGTGAAACCACTTAGAGAAACTTTGTAACCCTCAGAAATGTCACCAGCATTACTGAGGTAGGATAATCCACCGCTGAAAAACTTTTGGTGTTCGGTCGAAGCAGGAATCGAACCCACGACCTTGTGTATGCAAGGCGAGCATGCTAACCATTGCACCACGGTGGATATATACTGATGTCGAACACTACATTTCAACGGGATCATATGAAATTTATTCCTCCATGTGACCCAAGAAGTCAATATATACAATGAAAAATTGAACTAACATTATGCATCCTGTATTTTAGCTCGAGCAATTTACTCAATATTGAGAACATTTCTTAATGTAATGGAAGTCTATAATATTTGCTTAAATTGAGAACACAAACCTGGGAAACTCATTGAATTAGGGCAAATATCCTTTAAATTTAAGTAAAGCATTTTTAATTTAAATTAAATTAAATAATCTTTGATTTAAGATAGCAACCCTTCAAATAAAGGCACAGTTTGGAATTAAAAACAAAAACATTTACGGCCATTTTCATGTAGCTCCGTTAGGCTTTAACTGCCAGTTAACAGAAAGTAAATTGCAAATATCTACTCTTCGGTTAAGTTTAACACAAAAATTTGCGCTAGTTAAGTTCCAAACTGTCATTTGTAATATATAGGCAAAATGACAGATGTGTCCATAATACGGTTTAAAAGATCGTTAGTTAACGGAATACTAACGAAGCTTCATGAAAATGGGGGTTAAAAACAAAAACAATCTGAACCGATTTCTTCCAAAATCAAAATTCAAAAGGGTTCTATTTTGACCCATAACACATAATAGTGCCCGTAGCTCATATAGATAAATTTAACTAGGCCGACACATTAGGTGTTAGCTAGCTAATGCCTTGTGTTGTTAGTCTTCCCTTTACGTTAAATTCAATTGTACTGGCGACATCTATATAAACACTACTTTAATTCAGTATGTACTAACTATAATCAGATATGAATCTGTAAAGTCTATTTCCATTCATGCTGAGCTGAGTGCATAAATGGGAATTTCCCGCATTCAGAGGTGTTATTATTTTAGATTTTATTTTCTAGCACTTTTATTTGATATTCAGACAATGAAAACAAAAATATATTGCCATGCATTACTGTTTGGGAATTCCGTTAACATGATAATGAGATAATGAGAGTGTATGTAAGAGAGTGGTTGACATGTGTGTGAGAGAGTGGTGTGTATGCGAGAAGTCCCTGCAAGCAATTGAATGTTGTCACTACTTCGAATCGCCAAGAAGTTTTCTGGTAGTAATATCTCAACCGCAACAACAGTAAAAACAACTATCGAAACAAATTCGACTCTAACAGCAATTAAATATCTAAATATAGACTCCAAACATCGACATATCGAATTTTTCAATAGCACCTCTTTGGGAGTACATGTGCGTAAAAAGCCACTATCAACCAGGGATGGAAAATGCAGTACTATAGTACTTTTTTCAATACTTTTTCAACCTGGGCAGTACCGTAGTACCCCCGCCAATGATTTAATACCTTTTGTGTAGACATTTTTGAGCCGATATCAGATTTATGGTTCACTAGTTTTGACCAAATATGTTAATATTTTGAGAAAGTTTTTAACAAACTTATTTGCTAGTAGCCTTTTACAATTTTGGCAAAACAGACAAGTTCATGCGGGAAGAAAATCTCGATTTTTTAAAAGCCATAGTCAAAAACACGATTTTATTGAATTTCAATAATGTTTTAGTTGAAAAAAACATGTGATTCTATATTACGCTTCCACACGAATACTTTATAGATAAGAAGTTATTGATCGCGTACTAAAAAAATGCGAACCATTCAAGGTCGAAACTTGAGACAAAAATAATCTACCGACATTTGGAGAAAATATTATCAAAAACTACCAAAAAAATATTATTTTGCAAAAATGTTGTCAAAATTTTATTTCTACAGAAAATTTTGTAAATTTCTTTTCTTTTGGAAAATTTTATTATATTTTTTTTGTCAAAATTTTGATTTCTATAGAAAATTTTGTCAACATTTTATTTCTGTAGAACATTTTGTCAAAATTTTGATTTATATAGAAAAATTTTGTCACAATTTTGATGTCTATAGAAAATTTTGTTAAAATTTTGTTTCTATAGAAAATTTAGTTTCTATTGAAAATTTTGTGAACATTATATTTCTATAAAAAATTTTGTCAACATTTTTATTTTTATAAAAATTTTTGTCAAAAATGTTTTTTTATAGAAAATTTTGTTTCTATAGAAAATGTTGTCAAAATTTTGATTTCTTATTACATTATTGTTAAATTTATACATCTGTATAGCTGATGGCCTTAGCAGCCAATGCTACTTTTCTTTTTTTATCATACATTTACTGTATGATTAAAATAAACAATAAATAAATAAATAATTTTGATTTCTATAGAAAATATTGTCAAAATTTTGATTTCTATAGAAAATTTTGTAAAAAATTTATTTCTGTAGGAAATTTTGTCAAAATTTTGATTTCTATAGAAAATTTTGTAAAAATTTTATTTCTATAGAAAATTTTGTAAAAATTTTATTTCTATAGAAAATTTTGTAAAAATTTTATATCTATAGAAAGTTATGTCAAAATTATATTTCGGTAGAAAATATTTTCAAAATTTTATTTCTATAGAAAATTTTGTTAAAAATTTATTTCAGTTTATCTACAGAATATTTATAAAATACCGTGAATTCTACAAATCTACCAAACCGTGACTACAATACTGTAGTCTTTGTAAGCAGATATATTACTAAAAAAATTAAAATTGTGGATTCGACAAACAAAATTTTATTTTCATAAAAATTCACTCTAAAGGTGCTCTTGACAATAATCTTCCAATGGAATTTTTGTTGAAATTTTGTGAAAAGTACTTTTTCGCTCAAAAAAATACCTTTTTTGTACTTTCTTAAAAATTGTATTTTCCATCCCTGCTATCAACCAACGAGCGTGAGTTACGAGACTGTTATGTCTCGAACATTTACATTATATTATTTAATATTTTCCTTTTCGAGTTTTTTATTCCTTATTGTTAAATACCTGAATTATCATTTTCGTTTTACATTCATTTATTATTATTTGGTTTACTCTCCCAATTTCTCATATCATTTACCTCCACTTTCTCACCTCATCACTACCCTCCCACCTTACGAAATCTTTCTCTGTATCACTATCTTTCTCTCCCTCTCTCTCTCCCTCTCTGTCTGTCCATTATTATTTTAAATTCGTTTGTCTTTATTTAGTACCGTTACAATTTCTGAAATATTATTTAAATATGGTTTGTCAACTCTTTTAGTTTTTTAGTTCTGTACCAACATTCATATTGTGAACTTGAAATAAATTAAGTTAACAATTTGTTTTATTATTAAAAAAATAAATAAATAAAATTACATAACTCGTGGGTAGAGCCTCTGACTTGAAAACGAAAGGTTCCGAGTTCAAGGCTCGGTGCGGTCGATCATTATTTTTATTTGTTTAAAAAAAATAACTATCGTTTTTTACTTCTTCTAGTCACTGGTTCGATTCTCCGAGAACACTATCGCGTAGTGGGACATTTGTTCCCGAACGGGGACACTAATTCGATAAGAAGATGATATCGCCTATGAAAGTTTTATCTTCCAGGACGAATCTACTTGGATACCACTTTCAATAGAAAATGTTTGCAGGGCGTAATGCACATTGTAGTTTTCTACACTCATGTACTTACATACATACATGCAGTGAATTACAATGTATGCATATTCACCTGTACTAGTTAGTATATCAATCATCAGCAAACCAGTAGGGGAGAATTTATTATTTTTTTTTTATTTTTTAATGACTTTTCACCCCTTATTATAAACCCTGATGTGGGTAAATCTATTTGGCCTATTTGGAATCATTGCTTTCTGTGTGGTTGAGTATGTAAATATTGATGGATGAGTTTATTACACTAAGTGCATAATACATAATTTCATATGTTTATTTGAACGAAAGCATTCAGTGTTTTTCTACTCTAACTAAACAAAAGATTCGAATTATTTAAGGATTATTATTTTTTTTTCTTTCATTGAATTTTTTCAAATTAACATATATATCAAAAGCCACTATGAAACCCGGTCATTAAAATGTTTAAAATTCTATCTCTATCGATAAATTTTTCACAATAGCAAAACTTTTCTGCTTAAGGTTAGATTAGGTGGCAGCCCGAAGTATCAGGCTCACTTAGACTATTCAGTCCATTGTGATACCACATTGGTGAACTCCTCTTTCTGCTTAAAGAGTACATTTAAATTAAATTCCTTATATATTCATATCCTCTTCAGGTAGATATGGAAAGCAAACGACATTCTGTTCAGATTGTGTATACAATGAAAAAGTTTTCCACTATAAACGACAAATGCTCAATTATGAATATTTTCGACTATAATAATATTTTGTTTATATTTCATACCACATTCAGACACTTAGGAAAACAATAAAGTAAATAATATTTGAAATTACCTTTTAAAGAAGAAACTTTAATTACTTGATGCCATTCGTGGCTATGAGCGTCGTGGTGCCAGTGATGGCTATCAAATAAAGTCCTTAATAATGGCAGTTATAAAATTTACACCTTCCACAAATGCGATACAAAGAACGAAAAAAAATAAGGAAAAACACTGGTGAAAATACTCTAGAAGAAGTGGTTATTTGCCATTTTAATATTCCGGCCAATCGTCCCCCCTAGAAAACAAACAACATTAACTATTTTCGCTTTTATAACTTTTTCATGGCATCGTGAAAGCTTAACCGGAGGTGAAACTTTAAAATTTAAGAGATATTCCGGTTTGTGTTGAGTTGCCTTTGTCGTCATCACATAAATTCTGTTCAATACTTTTTTTATTTTTACTTTTTCTCATGCATACACTGAAATAGTAGAGTAATTTTATTATAGAAACAGTTATTATTGCTTGCCTAGAGAGTGAGAGATAGAGAGAGGGGGAGAAAGAGGGAGAGCGAAAGTGAGCATATAGTCCCCTAGGCAAAAACACAGGGAAAAAGAGAAATCTGTGGGTAATAGTGACAATCACAAAACTCCCATGAATACAACAGCTATGCACAGTGGCTAAAATAATACCTTAAATAATCTCAGAAAAAATTACTTAAAACTTTTTATATCCTAAAGCACTATGTGGTTAGACCATAAGGATGGTTATTAATATGATAAAAATATACGTAATTCGTATGAAATATTTCCATATTTTGTAGAAAAATTATTACATTAAAGAAAAATTTCTTTGTATTTATGAAAATGTTTTATTAACTCAATTTTAATTAGAAAGTTCATTTCCATTACGACTTTTTTCTATGAATGTAGTGTTTATAAATGAAGATTTCGCAATGGATATCACATATTTTCCAAATAAATCTTTCCGAGATTTGTCACACTGTCCGGCGATCACAATCGCTATAGCAAAGAGTAAACCAAACGGCACAAGAAATGAAAATAAATGCGGCAGGAATACGAAGCAAGATAATGAAATAGCTGCAAGTGTTTACTTCATAAACACACTCGCACACACACCCTCATACAATTGCTCATTTCTTTAGCGGGTAAAGTGAAAAAAAAGAAATATGCCCGAAGGACATGGTGTGTCCCAACTTTCGCCGTGGTGTTATTAAATAATTTCAACAATGTGCCGCACCTCTTCGTCACTTTCCAATGAAGCAAACTTCTTCTTCTTCTCGCATGTGATTCTGTCTTTGAGCCCTCTGTACCGGCAGTAGTAGAAAAGTATCGGGAGTCCCCCCATGGCCGTTGTTTGTAAATTGTGTGTCTGGATGACACATTAAATTTTATTAAATTACCACCAATCCACCCAACACGGAGAAGAAGCACCAAAACGAAAATGAGCAATGAAATGGTAACGAATTTCAACGCTTGCAAATTAAAAGCAATTCCTTTTGCCGCCTGCTCTGGATCGACCGACCATAGCTAAACGGCAATCATGTTTGCCAAACGGGAGCATTGGTGGAAATTAAATTGTTGCCGTTTCTGGGAATGGAGGAAATGATGCCCTTAGAACAGAACCAACCACTGCCATGGGGAGAAGTGATTGTGTTTTTTGTAAAGCTGATTTGGTTTTTTCCCCTTGAATCTCAGAGAGAGAAAGAGTGAGAGAAAGAGTGAGAGAAAGAGAAAGAGAGCGAGAGTACAAAATAAAAGTTTCGAATGAAATGTCATCAAGACCCAGAAATGTCTCCTGTCTGCCAAATGAAATAATTCCGTTGACATTTTGTTTCAAAAACAAAGAAGGAGTCGAGATATGGTTGTATGCGATTTTTTTTCTTTTGTTTCCGCTTCCTCTTGTATAACATGGTCTAAAGTAAATTATGGAATATTTGGGTTAATCGGAACAAATTAAGTTTAAATATTAAAACATAAAAAAGTTTATATTAAAATTAAAGAAAAAATGTATAGCTTAAAGCTTTGTATTTAACCCTTTCACTACCGATGTCCACTTAGAAGGACATTCGAAAAAGACACCAAATACTATTTTCCCACTTAGTTGCGATTTACTTCTCGATGTTATTTTAAAGTAGAGGCTTTAATCTAAATAAGCTATAAATATTGTCCATATTGGTAAATGAAAAATACGAAAATTTGAGACAATTTTTGTACTGTATGTTTCTAGTAAATGGGCATTTATACAAAAACTATAGCGGATACTTTTACGGGTTCTTTTTTGTATTTTTTCTCATGTTGTACGGACATATTATGTCGTAATTCAATAGAGGGTTATTTCTAAAAAAATATTTATAATATTTCAATATAATTATATCTTCGAACTCTACAAAACATTTATATTGAAGTTATGTCCAAATACATTATTAAACGATCTTCTTATTTTGAAGAAAGTCTGTGAATAATTAATGGTCAAATTTGATCATATGTGGAGTATACCTAGATTATATGAATAAAAAATTTGGACCTTCTCTTAAGAAGTTTAGTATTGATTCCGAGCCACATGTGAGGTTTTGTAATATAAATACGTTTTTCATCGAGTTCCTTACAAATCCTATATTTAAATTTTTTTTCTATTCAAAAATTTCGGAAGTAATGTAGATTTTTAAATTCAGTTTAGATTTGTTCGAATTGGCTACCTTTGAAACGAATTAAGGCCTTCAAACGGACGACTAAGCCATCACAAGCTACACAAAAGTGGCTCTGCTCTATTTTTGCCCATTGAAACTATTGACACCTTGGTATTTTTTGGTGCCAATCATACATTGAAAAATACCCAACGGATTGAGATTCAGAGATTTTGTGGCCATTGTACTTTAAAAATGAAACGAGGAACTCCCTTTTTAAGCCATTCTTGGTTGTTGCTTTCTGAGTTCTGTTGGAATGCCCATGGACTTTAATACTGTCTTTAGAATATTTTTCCGATAATGTGTGGCATTTATTTTGACCCCAGGGTCGATGAATGAATAAGAGCTGGGGGCGATCATCATCGTTACGGCGTCCTACATTATTATCATCTTCGGTCCTTGAACTCAAGGTGACAATCGAAGGTGTAAATTTGCCGCTAACCTCTTTTGCAAGTAAACTCGACCATTTTGTTTCGCAAACTGCTCAACTGGGAGTGGCTTCTCATCGGCAAAAGCCAAATTAGGTAACTGACCACTTTTGTGCAAGAAAAGCAACTCCTTGGCTTTTTTCAGTCTAAGACGAGCTCTTATACTTTATAAAACTTCAATGGCTTTAGTCCAAGAATATTTTTTTTGATATGAATGAATGAATATGTTCAGTTCTGCCACTGAGGTTTGGATTTCGATCAAATTTGGCCCTTTTGGTTCATTTCTGGTATTGCTGTTGTTTTTTATCCATTTTTTGGACGCGATGCAACACTTTCAGTACCATGGTAATCCGGAAATGGTACTATTCATATTTAAATGCTGAACAGCCACTTGTAGTAAGGAAAGTCTAAAGTCGGGCGGGGCCGACTATATTATACCCTGCACCACTTTGTAGATCTAAATTTTCGATACCATATCACATCCGTCAAATGTGTTGGGGGCTATATATAAAGGTTTGTCCCAAATACATACATTTAAATATCACTCGATCTGCAAAATCTATAGACTCAAAATTTAAGTCGGCTAATGCACTAGGGTGGAACACAATGTTAGTAAAAAAATATGGGAAACATTTAAATCTGAAGCAATTTTAAGGAAACTTTGCAAAAGTTTATTTATGATTTATCGCTCGATATATATGTATTAGAAGTTTAGGAAAATTAGAGTCATTTTTACAACTTTTCGACTAAGCAGTGGCGATTTTACAAGGAAATTGTTGGTATTTTGACCATTTGTGTCGAAATCAGAAAAACATTTATATGGGAGCAATCACACAATTACGCCTGCATTCCATTACGAATAATTTCATTTCTGAATGCAATAGCTATCACGGGAATTTATCAGCTGTCAGGCGAGCGCTTGAGAAGCAATAGCATCGTGAATTTGGTTGCAATACATATAAGCCACTATGTAGCTTTACTATTTGCGATATAAAGTGGAACCTCTCAGAAGTGGACAAACACGGTTGCCTAAATTTTGTCCACTTTTGGGAGATGTCCACTTATGAGAGGTTACTACCCAGCAAAACATATTTCAGCAGTAAAATTTAGTTGCGCTTTTTGGTATACAATAAAGTAGGCAGTGCATCCACACTGCATGTATCGGCGGCAATAACGTAAACGAGTAATCAAACTAGTAATGCAACAGACGCCGTCGTTAGCTATTTACTCTACAGTTGGTGTATCATTTTTGTTCTTTTCAAAAATGTTCCCGATGAAGTCTTTCAATGAAAAGACGAAATATTGAATAAATAAAAATTAATCATCCAGACCTCGAGCTCGTTTTTATCAACAATTATCAATTGGAAAATCTACATATAGGTCGAATATAATAAAAACATCCATAATATAAGTAATCAAACTAGTTTATGATCATTCGTTTACGTTATTGCAACCAATTCATGCAGTATAGATGCGCCAAAGGTAGTGCTGTTTTCCTTCATACCAATAACAATATTGCTCACATCTGAACAATATTTCTATTAAAATGAGCAATTATATCAGCGCTATATAGAAGTTGCTCTAAATCGGGACATCGCCCACAAAAATCAGCGCTGATTCGGTTGTTTTGTAAGTCGTTGGTACTGCCTCTCTCCCTTACAATCCTGCTGAAATAGTGCTCCATTTTTTGCTGGGTAAGGTTTACTGTATTAATATAGCAAACGTCTCATGACAAATGTCCACTTTTGAAAGGTGTCCGGTTTTCAGAGTGTCCAATATTGAGAGGTTTCGTTGTATTAACAAATCTATCGCAAATTCCAGTTGAAAGAACAAAATTCAATATAACAGATACTTCAAATTAAACGAGTATATACGGCCGTAAGTTCGGCCAGGCCGAATCTTATGTACCCTCCACCATGGATTGCATAGAAACTTCTACGAAAGACTGTCATCCACAAATTTCAACTCACTCGGATGAAATTTGCTCCTCCAAGAGGCTCCAAAACCAAATCTCGGGATCGGTTTATATGGGGGCTATAAATGATTATGGACTGATATGGACCACTTTTGGCATGGTTGTTAAATATCATATACTACCATCACGTACCAAATTTCAACAAGATCGGATGAATTTTGCTTCTCCAAAAGGCACCGGAGGTCAAATCTGGGGATCGGTTTATATGGGAGCTATATATAATTATGGACTGCATGGTTGTTGGATACCATATACTAACATCACGTACCAAATTTCAACCGAATGAGAAGAATTTTGCTCTTCCAAGATGCTCCGGAGGTCAAATCCGGGGATCGGTTCATATGGGGGCTATATATAATTATGGACTGATAGGAACCAATTCCTGCATGGTTGTTGGATACCATATACTAATATCACGTACCAAATTTCAAGTGAA
Organism: Haematobia irritans; assembly: GCF_050003625.1. Classification (NCBI taxonomy): domain Eukaryota; kingdom Metazoa; phylum Arthropoda; class Insecta; order Diptera; family Muscidae; genus Haematobia; species Haematobia irritans. The sequence goes on along the minus strand of NC_134401.1, from coordinate 168,062,256 downwards.
TCAGATGAATTATGGTCTTCTCAGAGGCTCCGGAGGTCAAATCTGGTGATCGGTTCATATGGGGGCTATATATAATATGGACCGATATGGACCAATTTTTGCATGGTCATTAGAGACCATATACTAACATCATGTACCAAATTTCAGTCGCATTGGATGAAATTTGTTTCTCTTAGAAGCTCTGCAAGCCAAATCGGGGGATAGGTTTATATGGGGGCTATATATAATTATTGACCGATGTGGACCAATTTTTGCGTGGTTGTTAGAGACCATATACTAACACCATGTACCAATTTCAGCCGGATCGGATGAAATTTGCTTCTCTTAGAGGCTCCGCAAGCCAAATTTGGGGGTCCGTTTATATGGGGGCTATACGTAAAAGTGGACCGATATGGCCCACTTACAATACCATCCGACCTACATCAATAACAACTACTTGTGCCAAGTTTCAAGTCGATAGCTTGTTTCGTTCGGAAGTTAGCGTGATTTCAACAGACGGACGGACGGACGGACGAACATGCTCAGATCGACTCAGAATTTCGCCACGACCCAGAATATATATACTAACAACCATGCAAAAATTGGTCCATATCGGTCCATCATTATATATAGCCCCCATATAAACCGATCCCCCGATCTGGCTTGCGAGGCCTGTAAGAGAAGCAAATTTCATCCGATCCGGCTGAAATTTGGTACGTGATGTTAGTATATGGTCTCTAACAACCATGCAAAAATTGTTCCACATCGGTCCATAATTATATATAGCGCCCATATAAACCGATCACCAGATTTGACCTCCGGAGCCTCTTGGAAGGCCAAAATTCATCTGATTCACTTGAAATTTGCTACGTGATGTTAATATATGGCCTCAAACACGCATGCAAAAATTGGTTGATACCGGTCCATAATTATATATAGGCCCCATATAAACCGATCACCAGATTTGACCTCCGGAGCCTCTTGGAAGGCCAAAATTCATCTGATTCACTTAAAATTTGGTACGTGATGTTAATATATGGCCTCAAACACCCATGCAAAAATTGGTCGATATCGGTCCATAATTATATATAGGCCCCATATAAACAGATCCCCAGATTTGACCTTCGAAGCACCTTGGAAGAGCAAAATTCTTCCCATTCGGTTGAAATTTGGTACGTGATGTTAGTATAGGGTATCCAACAACCATGCAGGAATTGGTTCCTATCAGTCCATAATAATATATAGCTCCCATATAAACCGATCCCCAGATTTGACTTCCGGTGCCTTTTGGAGAAGCAAAATTCATCCGATCTGGTTGAAATTTGGTACGTGGTGGTAGTATATGATATTTAATAACCATGTGAATTGAAATTTGTGGATGACAGTCTTTCGTACAAGTTTCTGCGCAATCCATGGTGGAGGGTACATAAGATTCGGCCTGGCCGAACTTACGGCCGTATATACTGTATTACAATTACTGTATTACAATTACAATTACATAAGATTTGGACAAGAAGATGAAGATATTGCTACTATAAAATTATTGAAAAGAAAATGTCAGACAAACGTATAATGTTTTAAAGAAATTTGTCCTAAATCTTGCGTTAATTACGTGTTCTAAAATTTAGGCTGGATAATCATTCATCTTTTGTGAATATTTTTTCCTTTTATAAAGCGGTAAAATAATTCCTCTCTCTTAAGGCAATTTCTTGCATATCTAAGATAAGAAATAATATATGGTTTTGCCTTTTTTGGCTTTTAATTAAACTTTAAACCTTCCCAAACCCAAAAAATTAGTCAATTAAATATTTTCTATTAAAAAATTTTTTTTGAGATGATTTAAATTCGTGGTGGATGGCATATAGGCTTCGGTTAGTGGGCAACAATTTCGTTGTTCTTCATAGCCTTTATTTATTCCTGCTAAAAGTTTGAAATTGCCAGCAATTACCAAGTTCATTGTTTATGGCTTCCTCTATTATTAAATTAAAAATAAAACCTTATGATTGCTCAGAATATTTCGTCATTGAAACATTTCCTAAATTACACCTTTTGACGCATACGGTTGTAATGTTCCAGAAAGGTCACAAATTCTTATCCTCTTCGGTAATAGCTTCTGCTATATATAGAGAAAAAATCCGTAAAAGAATTTTCATAATACCAACAATAACCGAATGGGGAATTCAAGAAGCATGCAAAAGGTGAATATCTATGGAACAACAATTCTGTAATGTGATTATGAATATTTTTGTATGTGTTTTTTTTTTCTTGCCGAAGAAAGTCCAATTTATATGCAAATTATTATTGTGACTGACTGTCTATATGTCTGCCTTCATTCAGTTACGAAATTTCTCCTTCATTTACACGACAATGACGCAATTTCACAGGACATTTTGAGCTTCTTTTATATCCTACATGCCTAGAATAAATATGACAGCAGCTATTTGCCATATAACAGCAACAAGAAAAAATACGGGAGGCAGACATGAAGAGAAAGTCTTATGAAGAGATGAAAATAACTTTGTTTCCTAGTTGCAGGATTAATAGAAATTAAAAGAAGCCAACAAAATTGATTCAATTTGCATGGATGATTAGAGTTAACGAATATAATTTGCATTTTTCTTTTTCACTTTTGTTTGTGTTTGTTTTGCCTAAAGATTCATTTAAAATAAATTATGAAATGATATAATCGTTATTTGATTTTCAATTAATTCTTTGTATTTGGTATTAAAAATTTTGTATAGCAAAAAATATTTTTGTGGATTTACCGTAACTTTTTAATGCTTAATTAAAGCACATAATAGTAGCAAAATGAGAAAAATTTTCTGGTAGAGAAAAAAATATGATAGCACTGAGCTTAAGTACGGCAAAAAAGTTTTATTATTCAAATGATAGAATTTGAGACCATTACAAAACAAGTATATGCCATTTGTGGCACACCTCTTTATGGTCCTAAAATACCTATAAATTTCCAATTTCAGGGAAATTGTATATAAACTACAGATTCCATAAGCCCAAAACCCCAAATCGGGAGGTCGGTTTATATGGGGACCATACCACAACATGGACCGATGCTCACCATTTTTGGCACACCTCTTTACGTTTCTAAAGTACCTCTCGATTTCCAATTTCAGGTAAATTGGATAAAAACTGCGATTTCTACAAGCCCAAGAAGTATAATCGGGAGATCGGTCTATATTGGGGCTATACCAAAATATGGACCGATACTCACAATTTTTGGCACACTTATGTGTGGTCCTGCAATACCTCAAGATTTCCAATTTCAGGTAAATTGAATAAAAACTGCGGTTTCTATAAGCCCAAGAAGTAAAATCGGGAGATCGGTCTATATGGGGGCTATACCAAAACATGGACCGATACTCACCATTTTTGGCACACGTATTTGTGGTCCTACAATACCTCTAGATTTCCAATTTCAAGTAAATTGAATAAAAGCTGCCCTTTCTATAAGCCCAAGAAGTAAAATCGGGAGATCGGGCTATACCAAAACATGGGCCGATACTCACCATTTTTGGCACACCTCTTTATGGTCATAAAATACCTCTAGATTTCAAATTTCAGCCAAATTGGAAAAAAACTACGATTTCTATAAGCCCAAGACCCCAAATCGCGAGGTTGGTTTATATGGGGACTATATAAAAACCTGGACCGATATAGCCCATCTTCGAACTTGATCTGCCTGCAGACAAAAGATGAGTTTGTGCAAAATTTCAGAACGATTGCATCATTATTGAAAACTGTAGCGTGAGTACAACAGACAGACAGACGGACATCGTTATATCGTCTTAGAATTTATCACTGATCAAGAATATATATACTTTATATAGTCGGAAATCGATATTTCGATGTGTTACAAACGGAATGACAAACTTATTATACCCCCGTCACCATTCTATGGTGGGTATATTTATACGAAAATAAAAAAATTAAAACCAATGTATAAAAATACTTGATAAAAAAATTGCCGCTGGTGAGATTTGAACCTGCGTTTCTTATTTTTTCGTTCATATTAATGAAGAACATCTCGAGAAGCAGTTAGAATGTTATTCCTTGGTGTCGTATTACGATCATATCAAAAACATTTGAATTGTTGTTTCGGCGCTTTGTATTCAATGGCGTTTGTGGCTGAGTATCACAACAAACCCAGGTTCAAGCCCTGGTCGGAACGAAAAAGTTTTTCAAATTGTAAAAACAAGTATATTCGGCCAGGCCGAAGCTTATGTACCCTCCATCATGGATTGCTTAGAAACTTTTTCTAAACACTGCCATCCACAATCGAATGACCTAAGTTGCGGTAACGCTTGCCGATGGCAAGGTATCTTAAAACCTCCTAACACCATCTTCTAAATTGTATGTAAGTCCATACGTGGTATATATTAAATCAAAAAAGATCGATCCAATACGTATATAATTCAGTTTGAAAAAGTAGAAATAAAATTTTAACAAAATTTTCGATATAAATAAAATTTTCACAAAATTTTCTATAGAAATAAAAATTTTGACAATTTTGACAAAAATATCTACAGAAATAAAATTTTAAAAAAATTTTCTATAGAAATAAAATCTTGGTAGATTATTTTTGGCTCGAGTGGCAACCATGATTATGAACCGAATAAAATTTGAACAAAATTTTCTATAGAAATAAAATTTTGACAAAATTTTTTATAGAAATAAAATTCTGACAATGATGAAAATTTTATTATGAACCGAATAAAATTTTAACAAAATTTTCTCTAGAAATAAAATTTTGACAAAATTTTCTATAGAAATAAAAATTTGGTAGATTATTTTTGGCTCTAGTGGCAACCATGATTATGAACCGATATGGACCAATTTTTGTGTCATTGGACCAATTTTGGTATGGTTGTTAGCGACCATATACTAACACCACGTTCCTAATTTGAACCGGATCGGATGAATTTTGCTCCTCCAAGAGGCTCCGGAGGTCAAATCTGGAGAACGTTTTATATGGGGGCTATATATAATTATGGACCGATATGGACCAATTCTGCTACGGTTGTTAAAGATCATATACTAACACCATGTTCCAAATTACAACCGGATTGGATGAAATTTGCTTCTGTTGGAGACTTCGCAAGCCAAATCTGGGGATCGGTTTATATGGGGGCTATATACAATTATGAACCGATGTGGACCAATTTTTGCATGGTTGTTAGAGACCATATACCAATATAATGTACCAAATTTCAGGCGGATCGGATGAAATTTGCTTCTCTTTGAGGCTCCGCAAGCCAAATCTGGGGATCGGTTTATATGGGGGCTATATAATTATGGACCGATGTGAACCAAATTTTGCATGGTTGTTAGAGACCATATACCAACATCATGTACCAAATTTCAGCCGGATCGGATGAAATTTGCTTCTCTGTGAGGCTCCGCAAGCCAAATCTGAGATCGGTTTATATGGGGGCTATATATAATTATGGACCGATGTGGACCAATTTTTGCATGATTGTTAGAGACCATATACCGACACCATGTACCAAATTTCAGCCGGATCGGATGAAATATGCTTCTCTTAGAGGCTCCACAAGCGAAATCTGGGGATCGGTTTATATGGGGGCTATATATAATTATGGACCGATGTGAACCAATTTTTGCGCGGTTGTTAGAGACCATATACAAACACCATGTACCAAATTTCAGCAGGATCGGATGAAATTTGCTCCTCTTTTAGGCTCCGCACCCCAAATCTGGGGATCGGTTTATATGGGGGCTATATATAATTATGGACCGATGTGGACCAATTTTTGCATGGTTGTTAGAGACCATATACCAACACCATATACCAAATTTCAGCCGGATCGGATGAAATATGCTTCTTTTAGAGGCTCCACAAGCCAAATCTGAGGGTCCCTTTATATGGGGGCTATACGTAAAAGTGGACCGATATGGCCCATTTTCTATACCGTCCGACCTACATCGATAACAATTACTTGTGCCAAGTTTCAAGTCGATAGCTTGTTTCGTTCGGAAGTTAGCGTGATTTCAACAGACGGACGGACGGACATGCTTAGATCGAATCAGAATTTCACCACGACCCAGAATATATATACTTTATGGGGTCTTAGAGCAATATTTCGATGTGTTACAAACGGAATGACAAAGTTAATATACCCCCATCCTATGATGGAGGGTATAATAAGATAATAGGAAAATAACAGTGTTATAAAAAATATGGATGAAAAAAAAGTGAAATTGATTGAAAAAAAAAATCGCTTTTTAAATAAAGGGTGATTTGTTAAGAGCTTGATAACTTTTTAAAAAAAAAAAACGCATAAAATTTGCAAAATCTCATCGGTTCTTTATTTGAAACGTTAGATTGGTCCATGACATTTACTTTTTGAAGATAATTTCATTTAAATGTTGACCGCGGCTGCGTCTTAGGTTGTCCATTCGGAAAGTCCAATTTTGGGCAACTTTTTCGAGCATTTCGGCCGGAATAGCCCGAATTTCTTCGGAAATGTTGTCTTCCAAAGCTGGAATAGTTACTGGCTTATTTCTGTAGACTTTAGACTTGACGTAGCCCCACAAAAAATAGTCTAAAGGCGTCAAATCGCATGATCTTGGTGGCCAACTTACCGGTCCATTTCTTGAGATGAATTGTTCTCCGAAGTTTTCCCTCAAAATGGCCATAGAATCGCGAGCTGTGTGGCATGTAGCGCCATCTTGTTGAAACCACATGTCAACCAAGTTCAGTTCTTCCATTTTTGGCAACAAAAAGTTTGTTAGCATCGAACGATAGCGATCGCCATTCACCGTAACGTTGCGTCCAACAGCATCTTTGAAAAAATACGGTCCAATGATTCCACCAGCGTACAAACCACACCAAACAGTGCATTTTTCGGGATGCATGGGCAGTTCTTGAACGGCTTCTGGTTGCTCTTCACTCCAAATGCGGCAATTTTGCTTATTTACGTAGCCATTCAACCAGAAATGAGCCTCATCGCTGAACAAAATTTGTCGATAAAAAAGCGGATTTTCTGCCAACTTTTCTAGGGCCCATTCACTGAAAATTCGACGTTGTGGCAGATCGTTCGGCTATTCATGATGAAATGTCAAAGCATACTGAGCATCTTTCTCTTTGACACCATGTCTGAAATCCCACGTGATCTGTCAAATACTAATGCATGAAAATCCTAACCTCAAAAGAATCACCCTTTATCTTCATTCAAATGAACTTCCAAGGCACAACTTCTAAAGCAATGCCAAGGATCCAAAAAGAGAGTACATCCGTCCTATGACAAGCCCAGGTAAAATTCGTTAGAGATGATCCAAGTTTGCACTACTTCCAGAGCACAGATTGGGGATCCACAAACTACTTTTTTGGAAGCTATTTTTTTGCTGGGATAGCATAGAAGACGAATTTCTCTGATATTAAATCTTTTTCCTTGTCCAAAAGAAGACAAACTCTTCAATGAAATCGTGTTATCCTTACACCCAGAGAAGGAGTTATGTTTGAGGTGAAACATGTTTTAAGAGCAAAATGTTATTTTTGGGTGGTAACCATGTAACATGGTTTTCGCAACCATGTTATTTTCTCGGAAATCATGTATCTGATTTCGGCAAACAGGCTATATTAGACGAGAAAATAACATTTTAGTGTCAAACATGTTACATGCTCACCATACAAAAATAAAATTTTGCTCTTGAAACATGGTTGAGGTGATCATATTCCCTCTCTGCGTGTATAACCAGTAAAAAAAAGCGTCGCCAAAAAAGTAGTGAAACTGTTCTTTTTGGATCCGGAAGTGGTGCAAAATTGGCGCAGAAGCCATGAGGTGAGCTTTGGGTGTGAATCAAAGAATTTTGTGGTATTTTGCCAAATAAATAATTTTTATATTTTTAATGCATTCTACAGCCAGTCTGAAACGTTTAACATCAAATATTTCCAAAAAATCGCAATTTTTGTGAAAAGGATTCAGCATATTTTTCGATATAATTTGAATAATTTATACCATTTTATTATCTCTTACTCTGTTTTTAACTTATTTGAAACGAAAAAAATTAAAATTATCTATTAAAAATATGAAAACAGCAAGTTATAAAAAATTGATCTAAAAGAACTTCCTGTGCATTTAAAATAAAAAAAAAAAACATTGTTGGGTGGACGTTTTTGGAAGTTCTTTTAAAATTGTGCCTTAAGAAGAACTTTCAAATTTTACCCAGGGTAGTTAAGTGATTCAATTTAAAAATGGGTATCTTCACATGAAAGAGAATTTTGTTTGGACTAAGGTCAACTTGGCTTTAATAATTCTAAAAAATTATTCAAAATTAATGAAAACTTCTTTTGTATCTTGACTACAAAGCAAAAAAGCCTTCAAAAATATGACATGTTTTTCAGTATTTCCTTTTATAAGGTTTTTACTTGCATGATAGCATGATTTCTACTTCAAGTCAAGTCTGAATTCGGAAATTAAAATTATCGATAGCAACTTTTTAAAGGACTTTGAGAGCACAAGAAGAAAACAGCTGGAAAACAAGTATATACGGCCGTAAGTTCGGCCAGGCCGAAGCTTATGTACCCTCCACCATGGATTGCATAGAAACGTCTACTGAAGCCGATGGCAAGGTATCATAAAACTTCCTAACAACGTAATATATACCACATAGTCCATACGTGGTATATATTAAACTACAAAAGGGCCGATTAAATAGGTATCTAATTAAGTTTAACATTTTGACAAAATAAAATGTTGACAACATTTTCTATAGAAGTAAAATTTTGACAAAATTTTCTATAGAAATAAAATTTGGAAAAAAATTTCTATAGAAATAAAAATTTTACAAAATTTTCTATAGAAATAAAATTTTGTCAAAATTTTCTATAGAAATTAAATTTTGACAAAATTTTCTAAAGAATTAAATTTTTTGCCAAAATTTTCTATAGAAATAACATTTTGACAATGTTTTCTATAAAAATAAAATTTTGGTAGATTATTTTTGGCTCGAGTGGCAACCATGATTATGAACCGATATGGACCAGTTTTTGTGTGATTGGGGATCGGCTATATATATCTATAGACAGATATGGACCAATTTTGGCATGGTTATTAGCGGCCGTAGACTAATACCACGTTGCAAATTTCAACCGGATCGGATGAATTTTGCTTCTCCAAGAGGCTCCGGAGATCAAATCTGGGGAACGGTTTATATGGAGGCTATATATAATTATGGACCGATATGGACCAATTCTTGCGTGTTTGTTAGAGACCACATTCTAACACCATGTTCCAAAATTCAACCGGATCGGATGAATTTTACTCCTCCAACAGGCTCCGGAGGACAAATCTGGGGATAGATTTATATGGGGGCTATGTATAATTATGGACCGATATGGACCAATTCTTGCATGGTTGTTAGAGACCATATACTAACACCACGTACCAAATTTCAACCGGATCGGATGAATTTTGCTCCTGTAAGAGGCTCCGGAGGTCAAATCTGGGGATCGGCTTATATGGGGGCTATATATAATTATGGGTCGATGTGGACCAATTTTTGCATGGTCATTAGAGAACATATACCAACACCATGTACCAAATTTAAGCCGGATCGGATGAAATTTGCTTCTCTTAGAGGCTCCGCAAGCCAAATCGGGGGATCGGTTTATATGGGGGCTATGTATAATTATGGACCGATGTGGACCAATTTTTGCTTGGTTGTTGGAGACCATATAGTAACACCATGTACCAAATTTCAGCCTGATCGGATGAAATTTGCTTCTTTTAGAGCAATCGCAAGCCAAATTGGGGGGTCCGTTTATATGGGGGCTATACGCAAAAGTGGACCGATATGGACCAATTTTTGCATTGTTGTTAGAGACCATATACTAACACCATGTATCAAAATTCAGGCGGATCGGATGAAATTTGCTTCTCTTAGAGGGACTGAAAGCCAAATTTGGGGGTCCATTTATATGGGGGCTATACGTAAAAGTGGACCGATATGGCCCATTTGCAATACCATCCGACCTACATCAATAACAACTACTTGTTCCAAGTTTCAAGGCGATAGCTTGGTTCGTTCGGAAGTTAGGGTGATTTCAACAGACGGACGGACGGACATTCTCAGATCGACTCAGAATTTTACCACGACCCAGAATATATATACTTTATGGGGTCTTAGAGCAATATTTCGATGTGTTACAAACGGAATGACAAAGTTAATATACCCCCTTCCTATGGTGGAGGGTATAAAAAAACGAATAAATTGATATTTATTTCCTAGATTCGAGTATGGAAAACTCAAATTTGAAAGATAAGTTTGTCTTAAATACATGCTTACTTCAATTCTCCTCTTCTTTGGCTCAGAATCAATACGAAAGTCTTTAATTTAATGAAAAATCTTTAAAAACGAGCATGCTTTTTTTCAGAGTATGTAGATTTTTTTCCTGATCGATTAATTTGTTTTTTACTTGTTTGCGGCAAAAATAAATTTTTTATTATATTTTTTATAATCCTCTGTGTCTTGATTCATTGGCTTAATAATTTATTGGGGCTCATATGGTATTGTAGTTTCTTAATATCCATCTTAAATCACAAGGATGTGGCAAATTGTTAATGATTCACATTTGAAATGTATTATTATTTTTGGCGTAGTTATTGGGGTTTTCTGGCTATTGCAGAAAGACCCTGTTGTGTTTAAGTGGAAAGGGGGGCAAAGGACCAAAAGAGAAATGGAAACGATTGTTGTATTTCGTTTTTAGGTTAATGTAAATGACATTTTTCATTTATTTTCGAGGTTTTTCATTTGTCGTCATCCCCACAGTCATCAGTTATTCATTTGATTTCGCCTTGTATGGGTTCCAATCACAGTTTTCATTTCAAATGTATTCGACACAAGCATTATTAGTTGATTTTGTTTTTTTTTTCTTCTTAAAAAAAAAAGAAATGTGTATGAACTAAAGTTTGATTTACCATGGAGCTATAAATTCATCGGAAATCGAAGGAGCACCAAAAATCTTTTGGATTGTTGTAAATGACTTTTACAAATTGAATTTTATTTATTTGATTTGACAATTAATTATATGTACATAATTCATGTAAGCATCATTGGCAACAATTGGGGCTAGTAGCAGTCACCTACTGAGAATCAAATTGAAGGAGAAAAAAAAGAAAGAAAAGCAATGTTCTGCATTTGTATGTGGTTCAAGAAAAACGATTTCAAATTGTTTATCAGGAATTAATGAATAACAGATATTTGTCATTTACATGATGAAGGTAAAATCACAGGAAAAAGATAACCACTGAAAGTGGGGGTAGATTAATTTGGGTAAAATAATCATTTGATTGATTTTAATGAGTCTTAGGGGTAAAAATTGAAGAGGTATGAAAGAGATTTCAAATCTTGAAAATGTGGATTTTTGGTGTAATGTGTGGAGCCTATAATACAATATGAATGCTACCACCGGAGGTAGTAAACTCCATTACAAAAATTTTGAAAAAATTGATTGATCAATATATTTATTACTATTAGTAATTAATTGTCACCTTGCCCATAAATGAAAATGATCTCTTAGTTCTCAATCCGTTCAACTACATATCTTTCTTCCTTTGATTTTAGTTATATTTATATCGTCAAAGCATCATTATCTGGTATTTGACATAAACATTTTCTTTGTCCTTGAATAAATTTCTAAATTTCTTATCATTATCAACTACATATTGTTCAAGTCCCATTATCTCTTTTGTTGTCATAGTTGTGTATATAGGATTTTTATTGAATAATTTTCCTAGTGTCTATTGCCCTAGACAACAGTAATCTGCGATTATTAGGATATTATTGGACATAATGGAGAAAGTTTTACCTTATGATATCAACTATGAAGTTATTATAGCCACTTTGAAATAATTGCTCTACTGGCACTAATCTTATAGACAACATGACATGATTGTTGCAAAAGTTGATGTTCAATGAGGTGAAACAAAATTATTACAAAGCAAGGATGACAATTGAATGAGAAGATGAGAAAATTATCTGCAACTAGAATCAATTAAAATGAAAAGAGCTATATTTATGGGCTATCTTAAGTAATAATGAACTTTAACATTTTTCGAAAGATGAGAGAAGATTTTAGATTAATTCATGAAAATTTATAGACTGATTATTTGTGGAAACTATTTCACAGTCATTTAACTAAGAGCTTATGCATAATAAGAAAACAATCGAACTTAAAATGTGATGGGTTAGTTATAGTGGCAGCCTATTATTTCAGACTATTCAGTCCAATGTGATACCATATTGGTAATCTTCTTTCTTATCAGTGAGTGCTACCCGATTCTATGTTTAGCTTAAGGGACCTCATTTTTATACCCTCCACCATAGGATGGGGGGTATATTAACTTTGTCATTCCGTTTGTAACACATCGAAATATTGCTCTAAGACCCCATAAAGTATATATATATATATATATATATATATATATATATATATATATATATATATATATATATATATATATATATATATATATATATATATATATATATATATATATATATATATATATATATATATATATATATATATATATATATATATATATATATATATATATATATATATATATATATATATATATATATATATATATATATATATATATATATATATATATATATATATATATATATATATATATATATATTCTGGGTCGTGGTGAAATTCTGAGTCGATCTAGCCCCCATATAATCGGACCTCCAGATTTGGCTTGCGGAGGCTCTTGGAGTTGCATATTTGATGCGATCCGGCTGAAATTTGGTACATGGTGTAGGTATATGGTCTCTAGCAACCACGCAACAATTGGTCCATATCGGTCCATAATTATATATAGCCCCCATATAAACCATAGGATGGGGGGTATATTAACTTTGTCATTCCGTTTGTAACACATCGAAATATTGCTCTAAGACCCCATAAAGTATATATGTATTCTGGGTCGTGGTGAAATTCTGAGTCGATCTAGCCCCCATATAATCGGACCCCCACATTTGGCTTGCGGAGGCTCTTGGAGTAGCATATTTGATGCGATCCGGCTGAAATTTGGTACATGGTGTAGGTATAAACCAATACCCAGATTTGGTATGCGGATTCTCTAAGATAAGCAAATTTCATCCGATCCGGCTGAAACTTGATACATAGTATTAGTATCAGAGATGGTCTGTATCAAACTTTTTTAGGTTTGCGACTGTCGCAAAGTTGTAAACGTCGTAAACGTCACATACGCGTCGTAAATGTAGAAAAAGTAACAAAAGTCGCAAACTGAAAACACTTTAGTCGCATCGGCTAGGCAGCGAATTCGATGATATCCAAGACGATGGTATGTGCGAAGAAGTTTCAATTCTTAGGAATGTTCACAATTTTCGGTTTTAGTCCCCACATTTTCCCTATTGCTTTTTGCACGAGTACAGGGTAACCGTGGATTTTCTCGTCCTTTCTTAGCTTTAAGTTCAGTCTCCTGTCCAATATAACTCCAAGGTATTTTACACACTCACTAACGGGAATTTCGATACCACCTAAGAAAATAAGCTTGACCATGGGAAAACTTTCACAAATTTCTGCAGAAACTCACAGCAAATGCTGTCAAACTAAATTAAAAAATGTTCAGGATTTCTTCTATTCAAAATTTGGTTTTCTACAGTAGGTTTACGACTTTTGCGACATACGTATTATACCGTCGCAAACGTATGTCGCAAAAGTCACAGTTTGTGACAGGCCAACCCTGATTAGTATATCGTCTCTAACAGCCATGCAAAAATTGGCCCATATCGGTCCATAATTATATATAGCCTCCATATAAACCGATCCCCAGATTTGGTTTGCGAATCCTCTAAGAGAATCGAATTTCATCCGATCCGGTTGAAATTTGGTACGTGGTGTTAGTATATGGTCTCTAATAATCATGCAACAATTGGTCCATATCGGTCCATAATTATATATAGCCCCCATATAAACCGTTCCCCAGTTTTGATTTCCGGAGCCCCTTGAAGGAGCAAAATTCATCCGATGCGGTTAAAATTTGGAACGTTATATATAGCCCATCGCCAATCACACAAAAATTGGTCCATATCGGTTCATAATCATGGTTGCCACTCGAGCCACTGTAGAAAATTTTCTCAAAATTTTTTTCCTGTAGAAAATTTTGTCAAAATTTTATTTCTATAGAAAATTCTATAGAAAAATACTAATATCACTTACCAAATTTCAACCGAATCTGATGAATTTTGCACTTCCAAGGGGCTCCGGAAGTCAAATCTAGAGATCGGTTTATATGGGGCCTATATATAATTATTAACCGATTTCGACCAATTTTTGCATGGTCATTAGAGACCATATACTAACACCATGTACCAAATTTCAGCCGGATCGGATGAAATTTGCTTCTCTTAGAGGCTCCGCAAGCCAAATCGGGGGATCGGTTTATATGGGGGCTATATATAATTATGGACCGATTTCGACCAATCTTTGCTTAGTCATTAGAGACCATATAGTAACACTATGTACCACATTTCAGCCGGATCGGACCAAATTTGGGTGTCTGTTTATATGGGGTCTATACGTAAAAGTGGACCGATATGGCCCATTTGCAATACCATCCAACCTACATCAATAAGAACTACTTGTGCCAAGTTTCAAGCTTGATAGATTGTTTCGTTCGGAAGTTAGCGTGATTTCAACAGACGGACGGACAATTTTTGCATGGTAATTAGAGACCATATACTAACACCATGTACCAAATTTCAGCCGGAGTGGATGAAATTTGCTCAACTTAGACGCTCCGCAAGCCAAATCTGGGGATCGGTTTATATGGGGGCTATATATAATTATGGACCGATTTCGAGAAAAATTTTTACGGAAATGCTCAGATAGACTCAGAATTTCACCACGACCCAGAATATATATACTTTATGTCTTATAGCAATATTTCGATGTGTTACAAACGGAATGACCTCCTATGGTGGAGGGCATAAAAATATATAAAATAAAATTAAAATGTGCAATTTTTGTTATACCAGTTTGCTAGTTACAAAAATAGGAAGATTTCAAAACATAAAACCAGGAGACCGGTGCTCAAAATATGATCCGATACCAGCCCCCATCAGAGTTAATTATTGGTATGAAGAGTCATCGAGTCATCTTATGCAAATCATCTGCTAAACGCTCGAGAAATAAAAATGGGAGTTCGGTCAACATATAATCAAGAAATAAAATTGGCTTATCGATCAAAACGCTTTGCTGTCCCGATATGAACTCTATTCTATAGGTAAGGGATATGGGATATATTTTCAAAATCAGTGATGTACGCAGATGAGTCTTTACGAAATAATTTCACAATAGTAAAAAATTTCTTATGAAAAAGAGTAAATTGTAAAGAAGCTCCTGGGCCACCCAAATAAATGCCGTGGAATAAAGAGGAGGAAAGTTTTTTTTACTATTTTGGAGAATCTCTGTACTATTTTAAGCCTTTTATTAAGCATGTAGAAGTAAAGAATTTCATATAAACCATAATTTTTACTCTGATTAATTATACTGAACAGATTTCGAAAACTCTCCACAAAAATCCCCAAATTTGTGGAAATTCCTCACCAAATCCACAAGTCCCCAGCTCAAAAATTGTGTCTCCATCCACGAAAAAATATTCGCGATTTTGGGGAAAAATCCCCAATACTGGCAACACTGTTAACGCGTACGATCCCGAGGGAAAACAGCAGTCAACTTTATGGGTGCTTCAAAAGGAGCGAAATCCAAAATTGATGCGCACGAAGCACTTCCAGGAAATATTTGCGGAAGACCGGATATATCACGATCGTACCACTAGAACAATGCATAACATAGCAGTCAATTCTGAGTAGTATGCAACCATTTGCTTGCCAGTTATCATCCAAGAAGTCAGGAAAGCCAATGACCGAGGACGGATCACTCTTCACCTCGGCAATGCGAGCTTTCACGCATCGGTTCAAACAACTGCATTTTTTAGCGCTAAAAACATCGATGACATGATGGGTTATTTGTCATATAGTCCTGACTTGGCACCGAATGACCTATTTTTATTCCTATACGAAAAAAATTAGATGCTAATTCAACGTTTTACGACACCTGAAAAGGCAGTTGATGCGTTCAGAATGCATGTCTGGAGATACCTCAATCAGAGGGGCAAAAATGCTTCAACAATTGGTTCAAACGCATGCAAAAGTGTATAGATCTTAACAAATCGATTTCTGATGTTTAATATATATTTTTGTTCTCCAATCCCAAAATATAAAAGACAACCCTGGTATCTCTACTAAATCACCATCAGTGATCACTCACTTCCTTGGATGTCCATTGATTTTCTCTAGCACATTGTCGTACAAAATAACTAATGATTTAAGGACTAGGAAGTTTGTTTTTTCTGTCTTATTGTATCTACAGTTCCATTATTCTTATTTAATGGAGAGTGGACTTACACTGTCTGGCCATCTAGGAAAATATTTTAGTTAGAGACTTTCACAAAAAAAAAAAAAAATTGAAAAAGAAAACAAGAAAAATATTAATGTCACCGCATTGCACTAGGGGGATACTTAGATTGTGTTTCCTTTGGAATCTCACCATCTGGAAATTTTGAAAGCTAGTGAAAATGTTTAATGGTTCCAGCTGTCGACCAACACAATAAAGTTATGGCTGCTGAGTTGTAGTAGTAGTTCTGGCCACGTGGCATTGTTGTGAAGTTTATGGCAAATAAATCACAGTCTCGCTACATTCAAATGCCATCGACCATTATGTTGATGAATGCAATAACGATGGAAGAGATGGGGCATTTGTTATTGCGAAAGTCATAGATTTTTTAAGAATTTTGTTTTATTGTTTTTTTTTTTTCATGGACAAATGAGGAAATGGCCTAAACCATATCATAATGATTTTAAACAAATACCTTAGGAGGAATAGACCAAAGTAGAGTCAGAAAACTAATATTTTTAAAATTATATCGTATCGTAGAAAATGAAAACTTTTTGCTTTTTTATACCCTCCACCATACACTGAAAAAAATATTGACCTAATACGGAAGATTAAGCAACTTAAATTTTAGTACTCGAAATTTACGCAATGCTAAGTGCAAAATTCTTTAAAATAACGACATTTAAATTAAAAGAAAATTTATAATCCTTGATTCAAAAATTTTTATACCCACCACCATAGGATGGGGGGTATATTAACTTTGTCATTCCGTTTGTAACACATCGAAATATTGCTCTAAGACCCCATAAAGTATATATATTCTGGGTCGTGGTGAAATTCTGAGTCGATCTGAGCATGTCCGTCCGTCCGTCCGTCCGTCTGTTGAAATCACGCTAACTTCCGAACGAAACAAGCTATCGACTTGAAACTTGGCACAAGTAGTTGCTATTGATGTAGGTCGGATGGTATTGCAAATGGGCCATATCGGTCCACTTTTACGTATAGCCCCCATATAAACGGACTCCAAAATTTGGCTTGCGAGGCCTCTAAGAGAAGCAAATTTCATCCGATCCGGCTGAAATTTGGTACATGGTGTTAGTATATGGTCCCTAACAACCATGCAAAAATTGGTCTACATCGGTCCATAATTATATATAGCCCCCATATAAACCGATCCCCCGATTTGGCTTGCGAGGCCCCTAAGAGAAGCAAATTTCATCCGATCCGGCTGAAATTTGGCACATGGTGTTAGTATATGGTCTCTAACAACCATGCAAAAATTGGTCCACATCGGTCCATAATTATATATAGCCCCCATATAAACCGATCCCCCGATTTGGCTTGCGAGGCCCCTAAGAGAAGCAAATTTCATCCGATCTGGCTGAAATTTGGTACATGGTGTCGGTATATGGTCTCTAACAACCATGCAAAAATTGGTCCACATCGGTCCATAATTATATATAGCCCCCATATAAACCGATCCCCCGATTTGGCTTGCGAGGCCTCTAAGAGAAGCAAATTTCATCCGATCCGGCTGAAATTTGGTACATGGTGTTAGTATATGGTCTCGAACAACCATGCAAAAATTGGTCCACATCGGTCCATAATTATATATAGCCCCCATATAAACCGATCCCCCGATTTGGCTTGCGAGGCCTCTAAGAGAAGCAAATTTCATCCGATATGGCTGAAATTTGGTACGTGATGTTAGTATATGGTCTCTAACAACCATGCAAAAATTGGTCCACATCGGCTCATAATTATATATAGCCCCCATATAAACCGATCACCAGATTTGACCTCCGGAACCTCTTGGAAGACCAAAATTCATATAGCCCCCATATAAACGGACTCCAAAATTTGGCTTGCGAGGCCTCTAAGAGAAGCAAATTTCATCCGATCCGGCTGAAATTTGGTACATGGTGTTAGTATATGGTCCCTAACAACCATGCAAAAATTGGTCTACATCGGTCCATAATTATATATAGCCCCCATATAAACCGATCCCCCGATTTGGCTTGCGAGGCCCCTAAGAGAAGCAAATTTCATCCGATCCGGCTGAAATTTGGTACATGGTGTTAGTATATGGTCTCTAACAACCATGCAAAAATTGGTCCACATCGGTCCATAATTATATATAGCCCCCATATAAACCGATCCCCCGATTTGGCTTGCGAGGCCCCTAAGAGAAGCAAATTTCATCCGATCTGGCTGAAATTTGGTACATGGTGTCGGTATATGGTCTCTAACAACCATGCAAAAATTGGTCCACATCGGTCCATAATTATATATAGCCCCCATATAAACCGATCCCCCGATTTGGCTTGCGAGGCCTCTAAGAGAAGCAAATTTCATCCGATCCGGCTGAAATTTGGTACATGGTGTTAGTATATGGTCTCGAACAACCATGCAAAAATTGGTCCACATCGGTCCATAATTATATATAGCCCCCATATAAACCGATCCCCCGATTTGGCTTGCGAGGCCTCTAAGAGAAGCAAATTTCATCCGATATGGCTGAAATTTGGTACGTGATGTTAGCATATGGTCTCTAACAACCATGCAAAAATTGGTCCACATCGGCTCATAATTATATATAGCCCCCATATAAACCGATCACCAGATTTGACCTCCGGAACCTCTTGGAAGACCAAAATTCATCTGATTCAGTTGAAATTTGGTACGTGGTGTTAATATATGGCCTCAAACTCCCATGCAAAAATTGGTCGATATCGGTCCATAATTATATATAGGCCCCATATAAACCGATCCCCAGATTTGACCTCCAGAGCCCCTTGGAAGAGCAAAATACTTCCCATTCGGTTGAAATTTGGTACGTGATGTTAGTATATGGTATCCAACAACCATGCAGGAATAAGAAGTTTTAAGATACCACAACCCAAGTAATTCGATTGTGGATGACAGTCTTTCGTAGAAGTTTCTACGCAATCCATGGTGGTGGGTACATAAGATTCGGCCTGGCCGAACTTGCGGCCGTATATACTTGTTTTTTTTTAAATTTTATTTCTATAGAAAATTTTATTAAAATTTTATTTCTATAGAAAATTTTGTCAAAATTGTATGTCTATAGAAAATTTTGTCAAACTGATATATACGTATTTGATCGATCTTTTTTGATGTAATATATACCACGTATGGACTTACGTACAATTTAGAAGACGGTGTTAGGGGTTTTAAGATACCTTGCCATCGGCAAGCGTTGCCGCAACTTAAGTAATTCGATTGTGGATGGCAGTGTTTCTACGCTATCCATGGTGGAGGGTACATAAGCTTCGGCCTGGCCGAACTTACGGCCGTATAGACTTGTTTAGTTTAATATATACCACGTATGGACTATGTGGTATATATTACGATGTAAGGAAGTTTTAAGATACCTTGCCATCGGCAAGTGTTACCGAAACCCAAGTAATTCGATTGTGGATGACAGTCTTCAGTAGAAGTTTCTACGCAACCGATGGTGGAGGGTACATAGGCTTCGGCCTGGCCGAAATTACGGCCAAATTTATAAAAATGACAGTATGTGATTAATGTTTTATTTTTTTATTTTATTCCGGAGATTGGAAAATTATTTTTAGCGTAGCTATTTTCAAGGGATGCACTTATGTTACACTGTGTAGCACCAATTTACAAAACGCACGAATTTTATCAATAATTATTATGATAATTGAGAAAAAAGTGAGAAAAAAATAATTGAAAAAAATATTCTCCTCTCTCTTTTTTCTTTCACTTCTCTCTTTATCCCTTCCGCTCACTCTGTGAAGGGCAATGGCATGCAGTTACTCTAAAACGGAAATGCTTTATAACTTAATTATGTTATTCTTTTTATGTTTTAAATGCGATTTAAAATCCTTCAAAAAAAAATTTTTTTTGCCAACATCCGCATATGTTGAAACTTTAACTACTATTACTGCTGCTGCTGATGCTGAGGGGTAAATTCGAAGAAAATTATTGTTTCCTGTACCAAATGCGGCAAACATAAATTTCAGCTAATGTCTCATGAACACAGGTGCGGAGCGCCAAAAGTGCAGCCATTCCAGGAAACGGAAATGAAATGAAATCTGCAAAGCAATTCGTTAAGGCCACAATTCCCTTAATTGGACAGATGGAATAGGAATTAATTTTGAAAAAAAAAAAAAAAAAAACAAATAACATAACATAAAAACTAATTTTAATAACAGGGAAAAAAATAATGGCAAAATGAATTTAAGTTAACTAAAGCCAATATAATATCGCATATAAATTAATTGTACTAAATTCCATGAAATAAGGCTTCGGAAGAGAAAACGGAACAATAACAATATTTCTTAGAGCACTAAGAAAAAAAAATTCTTGCCCTTAAATTACAAATGTCCCTTTTGCTTAGCTTCCCAGCAAAAAATACTTCAGCAGTAAGAGTTTAGTTACGCTTTTTGGTATACAATAAAGTAGGGAGTGCATCCACACTCAAAAAAAGTTTACTTGGATTCAAAGATTTTGACCTTCCCTTAAAGATTTTGGTATTGATTCCGAGCCAAAGATTCTTCTTCTTTAAAATGAAGAAATTTTTCATCGACCTATCTGGCTGTTAATCTAGAACCAATAAAATTAAAATTAGAATACAGATCTCATTTATCAAATTTGCATTCTCTTTATTAATAATAAAAGTACTCACGTCAAATTATAACGGATACTTCAAAGTAACAAATGTTTTCTTAATTCCAAAAACAAACTTTAAATCAAAGACGCTAAATACTCAAACTAAGTCTTGGCATATATTTGAACCGTTTTTATTATACCCTCCGCCATAGGATGGGGGTATATTAACTTTGTCATTCCGTTTGTAACACATCGAAATATTGCTCTAAGACCCCATAAATTATATATTTTCTGGGTCGTATTGAAATTCTGAGTTGATCTGAGCATGTCCCTCCGTCCGTCCGTCTGTTGAAATCACGCTAACTTCCGAACGAAACAAGCTATCGACTTGAAACTTCGCACAAGTAGTTGTTATTGATGTAGATCAGATGGTATTGTAAATGGGCCATATCGGTCCACTTTTACGTATAGCCCCCATATAAACGGACCCCAAAATTTGGCTTGCCGATCCTCTAAGAGAAGCAAATTTCATCCGATCCGGCTGAAATTTGGTACATGGAGTTGGTATATAGTCTCTAATAACCATGCAAAAATTGGTCCACATCGTTCAATAATTATATATAGCCCCCATATAAACCGATCCCCAGATTTGGTTTGCGGAGCCTCTAAGAGAAGCAAATTTCATCCGATCCGACTGAAATTTGGTACATGGTGTTAATATATGGTCTCTAACAACCACGCAAAAATTGGTCCATATCGGTCCATAATTATATATAGCCCCCATATAAACCGATCCCCATATTTGACCTCCGGAGCCTCGTGAAGAGCAAAATTCAGCCGATTCGGTTGAAATTTGGTATGTGGTGTTAATATATGGCCTCAACCACCCGTGCAAAAATTGGTCGAAATCGGTCCATAATTATATATAGCCCCCATATAAACCCATCCCCAGATTTGACCTCCGGAGCCCCTTGGAAGAGCAAAATTCATCCGATTCGGTTGAAATTTGGTACGTGATGTTAGTACATGATATTTAACAACCATGCCAAAAGTGGTCCATATCAGTCCATAATCATATATAGCCCCCATATAAACCGATCCCGATATTTGGTTATGGAGCCACTTGGAGGAGCAAACTTCATCCGAGTCAGTTGAAATTTGGTACATTGTGCTAGTATATGGCCGTTAACAACCATGCCTAACTAGGTCCGTATCGGTCTATAGTTATATATAGCCCTCAGATAAATAGATCCCCAATCACACAAAAATTGGTCTATATCAAGTTCATAATTGTATATAGCCCACATATAAGCGACCCCCATATTTCAATTCTGGCTCTCTACGTACCGTGCAGAAGTCCATATTGATTCATAATTATTTGTAGACTTACATATACATACGTTTTTTGTCTAATATATAACACGTATGGACTAACACAGAATTTAGAAAACGATGTTAAGAAGTTTTATGATACCACAAGCCAATTAATTCGATTGTGGATGACAGTCTTTCGTAGAAGTTTTTACGCAATCCATGGTGGAGGGTACATAAGATTCGGCCTGACCGAACTTACGGCCGTATATGCTTGTCTTAAATCTAAAGTTTCAATATTTCAGTTAATTTAAGGGCAATTTCTTTACATCAAAAATGTGTTTCTTTACCTTAAGGAAAATTAGCCTTAGTTCAAAGATATGCGACTTTAACGGAGGGACGCAAATTTACAAAATTTGTGCCCTAAATTTAAGGAAAAAAATTTTTGAAACAAAGATTATAAACTTTGTTTTAATTAAAATTTCATTATTTAAAAAAAAAAATTGTTCTAAAATTTAGGTTGTGTAATCTTTAATATCACGTAAATATTTTTTTTTCAGTGCACACTGCATGTATCGGTGGCAATAATGTAAATGATTAATCAAATTAGTTTTTTATGATTCATTTACGTTATTGCAACCAATTCATGCAGTATAGATGCATGAAAGGTAGTGCCAACAATGCTATAAAATAGAAAACTCAAGATTTTATATCACTTCTAAGCAATATTTCTATTAAAATGTGCAATTATATCAGCACTAGGTTAGGTTAGGTTAGGTGGCAGCCCGATGTATCAGGCTCACTTAGACTATTCAGTCCATTGTGATACCACATTGGTGAACTTCTCCCTTATCACTGAGTGCTGCCCGATTCCATGTTAAGCTCAATGACAAGCGACCTCCTTTTTATAGCCGAGTCCGAACGGCGTTCCACCTTGCAGTGAAACCAATTAGAGAAGCTTTGAAACCCTCAGAAATGTCACCAACATTACTGAGGTGGGATAATCCACCGCTGGAAAACTTTTTTGGTGTTCGGTCGAAGCAGGAATCGAACCCACGACCTTGTGTGTGCAGGGCGGGCATGCTAACCATTGCACCACGATGGCTCCCTTATATCAGCACTATGTAGAAGCTGCTCTAAATCGGGACATCGCCCACAAAAGTCAGAGCTAATTCGGTTGTTTTGTAAGCAGTTGGTTAGAAAATGGGATTCTCTGATTTAAAGACTTTTTTAGTTGGCCAAAAGTTTATAAATTGTTCATAGAAAGAGTTTAGTGATTAGGTTTGGGTATCTTTACATAAAAGAAAATTCCATTTGTCTGGATAACTTTATATAAATTAAAATTTAATTGGCTCAATTTACATGAGAAATTTCTTTAATATTATACAGTGTAATAATGTATGCTTTTAACAATGCAAGTGTTTCAAAGAAATACTTTCATTTTTATGTACCCCTTCTGTCGGTAATTTCTTGGGAAATTGTAGCCATCTTTAGATTATAATTTTTTTGTGATTCTTCCAGATTTTTATAAAGCATTTATATACACATAAGAAAATTAAATTCTTTTTGGCTTTCTTTAGGACTTATTTTTCTTCAAATGAATAGAAAAACAAAACTCTCCCATACTCTAACTTCAACCTAATTTCTAAAACATTTCTTAGAAGTGTGTGTGTGTGTGTGTGTGTAAGAGAGAGGGGTGGAATTATTGAATTATATTGAATTTCAAATGTTTAAACAAAATTTTGACTCAAGTATTGTTAAGCAATCCTTCAGTGAATAAATTCCCTTTTTCTGGCACTTTCCAAATATTTTTCAAAGCATTTGAAAAACAAAAGTAATGGGAAAAGTTTGGTGTTCAATGGTTCTAAGATAAAGGGGTTTTGGAAATATTTCAAAGGTTTAAATACTCTTCCATCATAGCGAATGTGCTTATGTATACTCACTAGGAATTCAATAAAAGGGAAAAAGGGACTTAAACTCTATTGTATTTGTGAAAGTAGAGCCAACCCACTATGGCTGGTTTAAATTGCTTGGGTTGGGTTATGTGTTTGGAATTTCAAACATATGCAGATATCAAACAATACTTATTTTCAATATAATACCTCTGCCGGAAGAAATATGCTATGAATACGTTTTCTGCCAAAGAAAAAAGAAAAGAATAAAAGAAATATGAAATATATTTACACAAAAAAACATATTTGGTATGGAAAATAATAAGATTTCATTTCACCTTATGTTTTTTTTCTAGTTTGACTCCATTCTCTATAAAAATTTGTGGTTGTAGTCTTAGAAATCGATATTTCCTTAAAAGTCAAAGGTTATTTTTATTAGATGATAATAAATGGCTGGGTTCTAGTTGGCTTTGTTAATTTAGAGTGGTGGGTATGGTTTCAAAATTGTTCTCTATCGTTATCAATTTCCCCACAAAAAAATAAAATATTCCCTTTCAAAAAATAATTCATTACAATAGCTTAAAATTACAATACATAGAAAAGGGTCTATTTTACAATAGCTCTATGAAATATTTCTTGTGTATATATATTTTAGTTTTAAGCCATTGTAGATAATACTGAGAAATAAGATATTGAAAATGGGACTTAAGGAGCTACACTGTGGTGATGGCTGTAAAAGTTTAGACAAATAAGAAAATTATATCATGAGGAATTTATACATATGGTGTTCCTGTAAATAACATGAAAATCATTTCGAATGAAAAACGGTCTTTCACGGTATTTCTAAATAAAACGTACGTTCATAATCAAAAACAAGTGAGTAAAGTAGAAAGTCGGGCGGGGCCGACTATGTCATACCCTAAATCACCCCTACTGAATTAGTAAACATAAGCATTTGTGGGGTATCATTGGTATAGGTTTTGGAGTATCATTGGTATAGGTTTTGTAGAACATAAAGGGGGAACATATTTACGGGAGTCTTGTCACAATTTGAGCAGAAATGTCTAATATTAAGAGCTATAGTTTATTTTGCACCAAAAGAGTTAGTATGCCACTAATATTGAAAGAGGAAATCGGTCAATTAGTTGTGGGTAATAAATACAAATTTGTAAAAATCGGGCAATAATATTATGTAAGAGCTACATGTAAGTCTAAATACGAGCAGGTGGTAAATCAAAATTTGAAATATGAATAACATAGGTTATTAAATAAGAGTATTATGGCCAAATATGACAAAATCGAGAGATGCATATATATGGCACCTATATCTAAATCTGAACCAATTTGTATAATATTTTGCAGGTATGATTGATACCACAGAAGGTTACCTTGTGTAAAATTTGAGTACGATCAGTTAATAAATGAGGCCCCTATGGTCAAAAATAAGGTTTTTAAGGGCAAATTTTTCAATATCGGGCGATACATATATATGGGAGCTATATCTAAATTTGAACCGATTTCGATGAGATTTCGCACATACAGTTAAAGCTATAGCAGATTACATTTAGCCAACTTTGAGTACTATCGGTTGATAAATAAGGGTTTTTACAGCCAAATTTGGCAAAATCGGACGATACATATATATAGAAGCTATATCTAAATCTGAACCGATTTCGATTATTTTTAGCACATATTGTCAGTACCAGAAAAGATTAGAGTAAGCCAAGTTTGAGTAAGATCGCTTAATAAATAAGGCTTTTATGGCCAAATTTGGGAAAATCGGGCGATAAATATATATGGGAGCTTTAGGGAGATTTAGATATAATCTAAACTATATTACATGTTAGCCTGATACCGAAACAGGCAATTGACGTCCAAAATGCATTATATCTAATTATACAATTTATTCGAGCTTTATGGACAGATATAGATTAAGGATTAAGTTCCTTAATCTATATCTGTCCATAAAGCTCGAATAAATTGTATAATTAGATATAATCTAAACCGATTTCGATGAAATTTTGCAGACTTTAAGGATGATGAAAAAGTTTACGCAAAATTTGATGACGATCGGTTTGTAAAAAAGCGCAACGTGACTCCATTTGTCGAAATCGGGCGATACATATATATGGGAGCTATATCTAAATTTGATCCGATTTCATCCAAATTCAATAGAGTTCGTCCTTGTGCCCAAAAAAACACCCCGTACCAAATTTCATCCAAATCGGTTAATAATTGCGACCGGAATCCTGTGAACAACAAATACATGGACAGACGGACGGACACCAAGCGCTAGATCGACTCCGGAGGTGATTCTGAGTCGATCGGTATATATTTTATGGCGTCTAAAATCAATATTTCTGGTAGGCACATTTTTTGACCGATCAAACTTATTATACCCTGGTTTAGGATATAATGAATATTTTTGAAATTCTTAGAATGAAAAATCATTCATAACGGATCAACCACAGGAACTGTACATGACTAGTTCTTGCACTCAAAAAAAAAAAGTGAACTCTCTATTTCACTAAAGCCAATTTAACTTTATTTTAGTTCACGGAATTATTATATATGGAGAAAGTTTTCTTTACTCTAATAATTTTTTGCGTACGTTAGTTAAATGAACTAAAAAACGGGAAAAAAATATACACAAATGAAGTAAAAAGTTTTACTAAATTCGTACTTCTCACAAAATAGTTCATTATTACTTTAAATTTGTTAATTTTATTACAAATGTGCCCATCATGAATTTCGAATGCCTCTAAAGACATTCTTGCAATCTTGAACTCCATGTTTTTCATTCAAACTACAAAATTTTCTTTAACAAGTGAAAAAAATTAATTATGTCTAATAAATTTTCTTGAATTTGTCGAAAAATATTTACTTATTTTTGTGATATCGGCGCGATGTCAGCGGTTTAGTTAAAATTTTCTAAAAATATTAAAAGAAAATCTAAAAATAACTAAATGTTTTCTTCCTCGTGGGTTCACTGTTTTTTCATGTGTGGTGTTTATGGACCAGTCCTAGTTCTGGTCAAGACGTATGGAAGGGACCGGTTTCTTTAACATGGGTTTGTCATTGATGGGGTTAATTTACACTTTAAGACACGTCTTGGACTCATTCCAAAGGACACGTCCTGGGACAATTTAATAGTAGACCCCATAGACAAGTCCTCATTAACCAGTCTCGGACAAGCTCTTAGGAATCGGTTTCATTTTTGGTTATCCGAATCGCATCTGGAATGAAAAACTTTTGATGTAGATCCAATAAGATTTTTATAATAAGAATGGAAATCAATAAATTATGAGTACTTAAAAACAGTGACAAACTAGATCACCGGTACTAGTCATGTGATAGGTCCGTCAGTGGCAATTTGCACCAATTTCTTGTAGGGATATAACTTTTGACTCCTCTAACTGAATACAAAGACTACAGAGAACAAAAGTTACTTTAACCCTCTAATGCCCAATCCCGCTTTTAGGCGGGCTTCATTAAATAAGGAAGCTTTTAGTAAAACACACCTTAAGTCAACAAAAATGAATAAAATAAAAAGAAAACTTAGTTGAACCTGTTCAAGAGCCTTTGCAACATATACTGAATTTACACATATAAAATTTTCTTGATTAGTTTTCTTGCTTTTGTGTCGTTAGCATTGAATATTTAATCAGCAGACAAAAAAAAATTGGGGCATTAGAGGGTTAATTCCGGTACAGAATTATAAGTTTCACTACACAAGAAGTTATTATGTGGTAATATATAAAAATCCGTTGTTGTTCGCAGTTTTCCCAATAAATTTAAATTTTCAAAATTGTACTGAGTATACAAAATATTAAGCAATATAAGTATACAAAATAAAAATTAAAAAGTTAGCGGCAGAAACCGAAAAAGTATTTTTTAAGTATTTCTTATTTTTTTTTTAATTAAATACGAAATATGGAAATAACTTCACATAGGAAGGAAATCTATCCAGTGGATGCTTAAAAAGATGATTTCTGCCCTATGACACCACTTTCGGATCTAAAAAAACAACATTTTTTAATCTTTTTTTTCAACAGTTTTTATGCATTAAAAAATTATGCTCAAATTAGGCCTTACATTTGAACAAATTAGAATTTCATAAATTTACTTATTTTTACAAACAAATTGTTTAAAAATTTATTCGGTTTTTATACCCTGCGCCACACTTTGAAAGATTGTGCATATGTTTGCAATATCCCGAAGGAGATGCAATAGACACATAGTGTCTTTTTTCAATTATGCTCAGGGCCGACCCTTGAGTCGATCTAAATTTGAACTCCAATTTGTCCTAAATATACAAAGTTTTCCTAGAGAACATCAAATAATTATGTCGAATAAATTTTTCTGAATATGTTGAAAAATATTTACTTAATTTGTCATATGGGAGTTTGAAATACATTTTAGATCAAAATGTTGAAAATTAACTTTTATTTTAAGAAAATTTTACCAAAAATTTACAAAATTAAAATTCCAAATAAATTTGACAAATTTTTTCCCTAATGGTTAAGCAACTTTTTTAGTTTAGTTAACGCATGGGTTTAAGTTAAAATCAAAGATGTTTTTTTCCAGTGAAAAAATATTTACGTGATATTAAAGATTTCGCAACCTAGTTTATAGGATGCGAAATTTACAAAATATTAAGGACAAATTTCTTAAAATAATGAAATTTAATTAAAATAAAGTTTATAATCTTTGCTTCAAAAAATTTTTTTTCATTAAATTTAGGACACATTTGTAAATTTGCGTCCCCCGTTGTAAATTTGCGTCCCCCGTTAAAGTCGCATGTCTTTGAACTAAGGCTAATTTTCCATAAAGTAAAGAAACACATTTTTGATTTAAAGAAATTGTCCTTAAATTAACTGAAATATTGGAACTTTAGATTTAAGATAAAAACGCTTCAAATGTAAGCTTAGACTTATTTTCAAGATTTAGCATCCTTGGTTTAAAATTTTTTGGAATTAAGAAACCATTTTGTACGTTGATGTAATAACGTACTGTAATAATTTGGATTTTTAAGGTGTCATTTCTTTGTCCATGAATAGCTTTATGAATATACCGCGAAAAGTGAATTAAAATTCGATAAATGGAATCTCTATCTTAAATTTAATTTTATTGATCCCAGATTTAAAGCCAGATATGTCGCTAAAAAATGTCTTTATTTTAAAGAAGCCGCATCTTTGGCTCGGAATCAATACCAAAATCCTTAAAGGAAGGTCAAAATCTTTGGATCCCAGTAAAGTTTATTTTGAGTGTATAGAACATTTCCATTTCTATAGAAAATTTCGTCACAATTTTATTTCCAGAGAAAATTTTGTCTAAACTTTATTTCTATACAAAGTTTTGTCAAAATTTGATTTCTATAGAAAATTTTGTCAAAATTTTATTTCTATAGAAAATTTTGTCAAAATTTTATTTTTATAGAGAATTTTGTCAACATTTTATTTCTATAGAAAATTTTGTTAAAATTTTGTTTCTGTAGAAAATTTTGTCATAATTTTATTTCTATAGAAAATTTTGTTAAAATTTTATTTTTATAGAAAATTTCGCCAAAATTTTATTTCTATAGAAAAGTTTGTCAACATTTTATTTCTATAGAAAAGTTTGTCAAAATTTTATTTCTATAGAAAATTTTGTCAACATTTTATTTCTATAGAAAATTTTGTAAAAATTGTATTTCTATAGAAAATTTCGTCAAAATTTTATTTCTATAGAAAGTTTTGTCAAAATTTTATTTCTGTAGAAAATTTTGCCAAATATTATTTCTATAAAAAATTTAGTCACAATTTTATTTCTATAGAAAATTTCGTCAAAATTTTATTTCTATAGAAAATTTTGTCAACATTTTATTTCTATAGAAAATTTTGTCAAAATTGTATTTATATAGAAAATTTTGTCAAAATTTTATTTCTATAGAAAGTCTTGTCAAAAATTTATTTCTATATAGACAATTTTGCAAAATTTTATTTCTATAGAAAAATGTGTCAAAATTTTATTTCTATAGATACTTTTGTCAAAATTTTATTTCTATAGAATATGCTGTCAAAATTTGACTTTTATAGAAAGTTTTGTCAAAATTTATTTCTATAGAAAGGTTTGTCAAAATTTATTTCTATAAAAATTTTTTCCAAAATTTTATTTCTATAGAGAATTTTGTAAAAATTTTATTTCTAAAGAAAATGTTGTCAAAATTTTATTTCTATAGAAAATTTTGTCAAAATTTATTTCTATAGAAAGTTTTGTCAAAATTTATTTCTATAAAAAATTTTTCCAAAATTTTATTTCTATAGAGAATTTTGTAAAAATTTTATTTCTAAAGAAAATTTTGTCAAAATTTTATTTCTATAGAAAATTTTGTCAAAATTGTATTTCTATAGAAAAGTTTGTCAAAATTTTATTTCTATAGAATATGCTGTCAAAATTTGATTTTTATAGAAAATTTTGTCAAAATTTATTTCTATAGAAAATGTTGTCAAAGTTTTATTTCTATATAAAATTTTGTCAACATTTTATTTATATAGAAAATTTTGTCAACATTTTATTTCTATAGTAAATTTTGTCAAAGTTTTATTTCTATATAAAATTTTGTCAACATTTTATTTATATAGAAAATTTTGTCAATATTTTATTTCTATAGACAATTTTGTCAAAATTTTATTTCTATAGAATATGCTGCCAAAATTTTATTTCTATAGAAAATTTTGTCAAAATTTATTTCTATAGAAAATTTTTCCAAAATTATATTTCTATAGAAAATGCTGCCAAAATTTATTTTCTATATATATTCTATATTTTTCCAAAATTATATTTCGTTATTGTTGTTTTTGATCTCAGCTTAAAGCCATGCATTGACTAAACTACAAGTGTAGCTTAACCAAAAGAGGAAAAGTATGCTTGTCAAATTTATTTGGGCAAAGCCCTAGAGACTGCAAGATGGTTGGATGTACAGCTGTTTCGGAATTACCACATTCCTCATCAGCATCCTCTACTTGCAGCAAAACTATCAACCAATTATCAGAATAAATTCGGGTAATTTACTCAACCCAAAGTGAATTATACTTGAACCTTCCGAAAAAGGGTTTGATAGTCGGCTACTACCTAAACAAATTTGCAAGCATATCTCTTTTCCTTTGTCAAACTCAAATCATCGATTTGAATATAGTTGACTGGGTTTGTTTTTGAGCGTGCTTCCTCTATCTTCATTCGTTTTGTTTGTTATTGTTGGCTTCTCTTCAATCGTTATTGTTGTTTTTGATCTCAGCTTAAAGCCATGTTTGTTATTGTTGGCTTCTCTTCAATCGTTATTGTTGTTTTTGATCTCAGCTTAAAGCCATGCATTGACTAAACTACAAGTGTAGCTTAACCAAAAGGGGAAAAATATGCGTGTCAAATTTATTTGGGCAAAGCTCTATAGACTGCAAGATGGTTGGATGTACAGCTGTTTCGGAATTACCACATTCCTCATCAGCATCCTCTACTTGCAGCAAAACTAT
Organism: Haematobia irritans; assembly: GCF_050003625.1. NCBI lineage: Eukaryota > Metazoa > Arthropoda > Insecta > Diptera > Muscidae > Haematobia > Haematobia irritans. Next base: position 168,030,493 of record NC_134401.1, on the reverse strand, counting down.
CAACCAATTATCAGAATAAATACTTTTCCTCCTTTGGTTAAGCTACACTTGTAGTTTAGTCAATGCATGGCTTTAAGCTGAGATCAAAAACAACAATAACGATTGAAGAGAAGCCAACAATAACAAACAAAACGAAAATTATATTTCTATAGAAAATTGAAGTACCTTTTAGTTGGAGAAGAATGTTTCGCAAAATATACCAAAACATTAAGAAGTCTACCAAACAGTAAATAATATACCATTTTTGGTAGATTCTTACCAACTGTGCACGCGGGATCCCATTGCAGTTTTCACTAGTCTCTTCTCATCTTCTCTTTAAAATTTCACATATCTCTCTTTTCTACTAAAATCCATCCACATTGTTTCGATATCGAGAATGTAGAACAGGAATTTAAATTAAATTAAATTTTCCAAAAAAAGAAGCCTTTAATTGTGAGATTTTCTAGGAGTGTTAATAATTTATAAAGCATTTAACACTTTCTCTCATTAATCTTTACACTTTCTCTCTTTCTCTTTGCAGAACTCAAGGCCAACATCATTGGACCCACTGATTTATATGTGAAAAGCGGCAGTGACATAAATTTAACCTGTAAAATTATGCAAGGACCTCATGAATTGGGCAATATATTTTGGTATAAAGGTAATTTAAAATCTCATATCACACAAAAGACACTGAGAACTGTTCATTTTTGTTCAACTCTGCCCGGTAATTTGTCAGACGATTCATTTTGATGGTGAATACGACTGACTGTCCAAACGTAAACGATAATGAGGACAAAACGACAGAGACCACTGAAAGAAGTACCTTCAGAAATGAGCAATTAAAATCAGCTCCCCCTCAACAGAAAAAAAACCAGCGGAGGCAAATTACTAACAAAACCATAAAATAAACGACTGATGACACAGAATTAAAAAAAAAAGAAAAACACTTCCCTTGACCAGTAGCTGTTCCAACTACGGGGCCAGAGATAATGAATGTGTTAATTTAATTGTGGTTTATTATGTCCAATGTAATCACTTTACATTAAAAATAGGATCCTGCCGTTTTCTCTTCTCCGCTTGTAGGATATATATTTTTGTAATTTATTTTTAATAGTTTTTTCCTCTTTTGAGCTCATTTCGTTTTTAATAAATGTTGATTTTAATACCGTCGCTTTTATGTGTTTTTTTTTTTGTGTCATTAAAGGTTTGGAAATAATTGACATGTCCACAAATCAGAATGAAATTGATAGTGGGACCAGAATTACCATGGAAAACGATTGGTCTGATGGCCTGACATCCAGGTAAGTTGTTGTAGTCGCGAGTCGCGAAAGTAAACCAAAAAAAAAAAAAACTTTTATTAAAAGATTACAAGGAATTGACATTGATCTGCATGTATTGTGTCATTTAAATTTTACAGATTGAAAATACGCCGAGCCATGCCAAGTGACACAGGAAACTACACCTGTGTGCCCACGATAGCAAAATCCTCAAGTGTCTACGTTCATGTAATAATAGGTGAGTTTTAATTTAAATTTAACTCTTAATTTTAATTTACAGAAATGGTTAATGGTTTCCATTGGAAGAGAGGGTGAGGGGTTGATTCATTTAAATAAAATGTATAAAAGGTCTGAATAACTGGAACTAAAACAAGTATATACGGCCGTAAGTTCGGCCAGGCCGAAGCTTATGTACCCTCCATCATGGATTACGTAGAAACTTCTTCTAATAACTGCCATCCACAATCGAATTACTTAAGTTGCGGTAACGCTTGTCGATGGCAAGGTATCTTAAAACCTCCTAACACCATCTTCTAAATTGTATGTAAGTCCATACGTACACCCTCACAAAAAATCGCTTCTGTAACATATACTCCCAAACATATTTTGCTTCAAGCATATACATTTTTGGGTATTGCCCAAACATTTATATGTTTGATCTCTTCCAATATATAATATGTTTGAAAGCATATTGGTCTAAACAATATATGTTTGGGTAGTCTAAGTTCCAAACATTTTGTATTTTTGCATCCAAATTCAATAATGTTGTCTTCTAAAAAACAATATGTTATTATGTGAACATATAATATGTTTGGAAGCATTTTGCACCCAAAAATATTATATGCTTAAAAAAATTCTCCCAAACAATATTGTGCTCAAAATTTTATTTATTTATTTATATATTTACAATCATAATGAATTATGAAAATAAACAGGTAATATAGGTGCTAACAACATAGGTTTTCGACCTGAATACTCAAAATTTTGCTTCTGCTTAATTGTATATTCCCCCACATCTTTCTCACTTCCACGAGATTTTTTAGTTCTTAGCACCTTTTTCTGTAATACAAACATTGTAGAAGAAATTATTCAATTTTATGATTTTTATTTTATTTTAATTTTACCTTTTGCCGGACGGGGATTCGAACAGCGGACCACACAGTTTGTAAGGATCAAAGAAGGTTAGGTTAGGTTAGGTTAGGTTATCAAAGAAGTAGCTGATCAATTGCCCAAGGAAAAATAAAATGTTAATTTTGTAATAACAAGCAACCACCAACTTAATTCAATATCGCTCCCTGTTAAATAGCGCTCCAAGCTACTAAACACATATATGTTTATAGGCTATTTCTAAATTAATATATGTTTGCATCCAAGCATATTATATTTACAAACATTTTATGTCCCAAACATAATATGTTCTAACATATTAACATATATGTCCCAAACATGTTATGCTAGTTTATGAACATTATATGCTTGCACTCAAAAATATTGTGTTTAAAAATTTGTGTTCCAAACTTATAATGTTTATAGCCAAACATATGAAAAACAGTCTTTTTCAACCGTGTAGTATATATTAAATCAAAAAAGATCGATCCAAAACGTATATAATTCAGTTTGGCAAAGTAGACATAAAATTTTGACAAAATTTTCTACAGAAAAAAAAATTTAACAAAATTTTCTATAGAAATAAAATTTTCACAAAATTTTCTATAGAAATAAAAATGTTGACAAAATATTCTATAGAAAGTAAATTTTGACAAAAAATTCTACAGAAATAAAATTTTAACAAAATTTTCTATAGAAATAAAATCTTGGTAGATTATTTGTGGCTCGACTGGCAACCATGATTATGAACCGAATAAAACTTGAACAAAATTTTCTATAGAAATAAAATTTTGACAAAATTTTCTATAGAAATAAAATTTTGACAAAATTTTCTATAGAAATAAAATTTTGAAAATTATGAAAATTTTATTATGAACCGAATAAAATTTTAACAAAATTTTCTCTAGAAATAAAATTTTGACAAAATTTTCTATAGAAATAACATTTTGACAAAATCTTCTATAGAAATAAACTTTTGGTAGATTTTTTTTGGCTCTTGTGGCAACCATGATTATGAACCGATATGGACCAATTTTTGTGTGATTGGACCAATTTTGGTATGGTTGTTAGCGACCATATACTAACACCACGTTCCTAATTTGAACCGGATCGGATGAATTTTGCTCCTCCAAGAGGCTCCGGAGGTCAAATCTGGAGAACGTTTTATATGGGGGCTATATATAATTATGGACCGATATGGACCAATTCTGGCACGGTTGTTAAAGATCATATACTAACACCATGTTCCAAATTACAACCGGCTTGGATGAAATTTGCTTCTCTTGGAGACTTCGCAAGCCAAATCTGGGGATCGGTTTATATGGGGGCTATATATAATTATGAAGCGATGTAGACCAATTTTTGCATGGTTGTTAGAGACCATATACTAACATCATGTACCAAATTTCAGCCGGATCGGATGAAATTTTCTTCTCTTTGAGGCTCCGCAAGCCAAATCTGGGGATAGGTTTATATGGGGGCTATATATATATATATAATTATGGACCGATGTGGACCAATTTTTGCATGGTTGTTAGAGACCATATACCAACACCATGTACCAAATTTCAGCCGGATCGGATGAAATATGGTTCTGTTAGAGGCTCCACAAGCCAAATCTGAGGGTCCCTGTATATGGGGGCTATACGTAAAAGTGGACCGCTATGGCCCATTTTCAATACCATCCGACCTACATCGATAACAACTACTTGTGCCAAGTTTCAAGTCGATAGCTTGTTTCGTTCGGAAGTTAGCGTGATTTCAACAGACGGACGGACGGACGGACATGCTTAGATCGACTCAGAATTTCACCATGACCCAGAATATATATACTTTATGGGTTCTTAGAGCAATATTTCGATGTGTTACAAACGGAATGACAAAGTTAATATACCCCCATCCTATGATGGAGGGTATAAAAATGCTAAATTTTGTTGAAATAAATAAGTAATACAATATATATTTTTTTTATTTTGGCCAGGCATCTAAAAAAATAAATTTTAAATAAATAAAATTTATAAAAATTCTACATTTTTGGTGAAATGAGTAAGCCCTTCAATAACTAAACAAATAATATATTATATTTGAATTTTTATAAAAATTCTACATTTTTGGTGAAATGAGTAAGCCCTTCAATAAATAAAAAAATAATATATATTTTTTAATTTTGACCAGATATCTAAAAACCCCAGACATTGATTGGATCAAGTAAATTTATAAATAGAAATAAAATTTACACTGAAAATGTACATTTGATGAGAGGTGACTTTTCTTATGTATTTTGATCTGCTGCATTCGAAAATGAAGGTTAAAATTTTTTTTATAAATATGAGGCACTCACCCACACAAAAATGCCAGTTGGCCAAACAAACATGCGTATTTGTGTGGGTGATTGGGTCATATTTATATGATTTATATGACATCGGATTTATTCACTCAATTGCCTAATTTTATTTTGTAAACTAGTGTAATTATGTTTTTTTTTTTTAATTTTGGCCAAACATCTAGAACAACATGACTTCGTTTATAAAAACTTAATTTGGAAATTAAAAAATTTTAAATATATTCCCTGTAGATATATGGTTTTGTGCAATATTTTTCCACATAGTCTCCCATAACAAGGCTTCAACATTTTTTTTTTTCATGCAATTTGTCTGAACTATAGATACATTTTTTAATTTATTTCTATTAGAGTAACCACCCCAGATTATTGTTTTCATTTTCTATTTTGTCTATTCCTTTCGATTGGATTGATATAAAATTTCGTTCGGCAGGATATTTTCCCTGCTGCGAGGCGGATATTCATTGTCATTGTTTTTGTTTTTGCATACTGTCTATGTTTAGACAAGTGGAAATTTATGATAACAGTCCTTGAAGGGAATTTTCCTATAGAATCTAAAATTTCAAAGTCCTTGAGCAAGACAGATGGGGGGTTTGGAAAACATTTTTTTTAATATATTAAAAGTAAAGTAAATTTACAATCTAGAAGCAAAAAAAAACGAAGTATATTTGCAATAGCAAGCGTAGCAAGGTCAATTGACTGAAAGCCCATTCATAAGAAATATGAACAAATCTACCCGATAAAAATAAACAAATGTCATATAAACTATGAATGGAAATTTTATAGACATTCATATTGAGTGAATAGAAAATTTACCTGTTCCAAAGAACAATGTTTGATATCTGTTAGTGATTGTAATCACTGAAGGTGATGGTTCGCGGCAGTGTAATAACCTAGAAATCCTTCAGTTTGTTAATGGAAAATGAAGAAAAAGTATGAAATTAAATGTACACTGAAAAAATATTATCGTAAGAAAAAAGATTTAAAATTCCAAGAATAAATTCCGTTTGCCAGATTTGTAGAAGAGCTTTTCTCTGATACAAAGATTTTTTCTTGACCTAAAGGCGCAAGACGCTTTGGCCTTAGAGTTAGGTAATGTGGTTTTTAAATGGTTATCTTCCAATAGAAAAATATCGATTGAATTAAGAACAATTTGATTTTCATAAATCTCAAAAATTGTTCATTATTCATTTCAATCAATTTGTTTTCAAATTCAATATTTTTGTAGTTATACTACAAAGCTAAAAAGCGTTCCAAAATTCAACACTTTATTTTAAGGAATCTTTTTACGATGCGTTTAAAACGTTTATAAGACTTTCACGTTAAAAGATGGAAACAGACAGAAAAACGAATAAATTAATATTTGTGTCCTTGTATCAAGTAGACATAACCTAAATTTAAGAAAACATTGTATTTTAAATGTTTCCTTAGTGTAAAATCTCGCTTCATTGGCTCGGAATCAATACCAGATTAATTTAAGTAAAACCAAAATTGTTGAAATTGCACCCAGAGAAAGAATATGATCACTCCAAAAATGTTTCAAGAGCAAAATGTTATTTTTTTTTCGGTGAACAAGGAACATTTTTGCCACAAAAGCTTATCCATTTTCGTTTCAGTGTAGTATGTGAGAATTTTTCCACCTTGCCAAGTCACCCGTTGGCTATTTGTTCATATGAAATTAACTTTACATAAAGACCATTGCAAGTTTCTAAGAATGGGAGAAAAAACAAGTATATACTGCCGTAAGTTCGGCCAGGCCGAATCTTATGTACCCTCCACCAAGGATGACATAGGAACTTGTACTAAAAACTGTCATGCACAATCGAAATACTTGGGTTGCGATAACACTTGTCGATGGCAAGGTATCTTAAAACTTCTGAACACCGTCTTCTAAATTGTAAGTTAGCCCATACGGGGTATACATTAAACAAAACAGGCCGATTAAATAGGTATATACATCAGTTTGAAAAAAAATTCTACAGAAATAAAATTTTGACAAAATTTTCTATAGAAACAACATCTTGACAAAATTTTCTATAGAAATAAAATCTTGACAAAATTTTCAATTTTAATAAAATTTTGACAAAATTTTCTATAGAGATAAAATTTTGACAATATTTTCTAATGAAATAAAATGTTGACAAAATTTTTTACAATAATAAAATTTTGACAAAATTTTCTATAGAAATAAAATTTTGGTAGATTATTTTTGGAGATCGGCTATATATAACTATAGACCGATATGGACCAATTTTGGCATGGTTTTCAGCGGCCATATATTAGCGCAATGCACCAAATTTCGCGACGTAACAAATTTCAACCTGATCGGATGAATTTTGGTCCTCCAAGAGCTCCGGAGGTCAAATCTGGGGATCGGTTCATATGGGAGCTATATATAATTAAGACCGGTATGGATCAATTTTTGCATGGTTTTTAGAGACCATATACTAACACCACGTACCAAATTTTAACCGGATAGGGTGAATTTTGCTCTACCAAGGGGCTCCGGATGTCAAATCTGGGGATCGGTTTATATGGGGGGGGGGGGGCCGATGTGGAACAATTTTTGCATGGTTGTTAGGTACCATATACTAACAGCATAAACCAAATTTCAGGCGGATCGGATGAAATTTGCTTCTCTTAGAGGCTCCGCAAGCCAAATCTGGGGATCGGTTTATATGGGGGCTATATATAATTATGGATCGATATGGACCAATTTTTGCATGGTTGTTAGAGACTATATACTAACACCACGTAACAAATTTCAACCGGATCGGATGAATTTTTCTCCTCCAAGAGGCTCCGCAAATCTGAGCGTCGGTTTATATGGGGGCTATTCGTAAAAGTTCAATAACAACTACTTGTGCCAAGTTTCAAGTCGTTAGTTTGTTTCGTTCGGAATTTAGCGTGATTTCAACAGACGGACGGACGGACATGCTTAGATCGACTCAGAATTTCACCACGACCCAGAATATATATACTTTATGGGGTCTTAGAGCAATATTTCGATGTGTTACAAACGGGATGACAAAGTTAATATACCCCCATCCTATGGGTGGGGGGTATAAAAATAATCTAGGACGGTTCCACAAATAATAATAAAAGATGCACTTTTCATTAAAGAGAAAAAAACTGGAGGCCAAATGTGGACAAGATTTGGGCGACCGTTGTCAACTTTTGAGAGGTTTCACTATAAATTTTATTATCACAAACGTTATTGAAATAAATGCTCCTTTTTTATTATTTTGAATGTTTTGAAAAAGAATCAAATTTATCTATTTTCAAGGGAGAATTTATTTTATGTGCAGAAATATGGGGCTTACTCTTACATTAGGATTTGTTTTTGGAATTTTATACTTTACATACGTAATTAAAATTTTTGAAAAAAAAAGTCATTCCAACTGCACACATAGAAGGAATATGATCACCTCAAACATATTAGAAAAGCAAAATATTATTTTTAAACTAAGACTATTTTTATCGCAAAAATGTTGTTTTCTCGCGTCGTCCAAAACTAACCCTGCTCTTGAAATATATTTGTGGTACTCATCTTCCTTATGTTGGTGTATTCTAAAAATTAAACTACGGAGCGAAATTGGTTAAAACTTGGTTTACATTTGGATAAAATACAAAAAATGTGTACATAAATAATATATGTAGGCTGTACAATTTGTATAAAAGTTACTTTACTAAAAAAAAAAGCATGACGCTTTACCACTTTTCTAATTTTAAAATATATGAACTATTATTCTGCTTATGAGAACATATTCGAATACTAAATTATTAAACTTAAGGATACATTAATGGCAATGTGTGAGAATATGGCGCCTGTAGAAAGAGCAAAAGGCAAACAACAATAAGGGGTGCTTACATGGTCGATCACCTTGTGTCGCACATGAGAACTTTTTTGTTTTGCTGTGAATAGAAGAAACAAACACATAACATATATGTGCTATTCCACGATAAATTCAGTGGGAACTTTTTAAACTTTTCTTTTTCACTACCGAAATAAACCTAATTGTAAAAACTTTAAATTTTCTACTGATTTTACTAGTAATAATAGCATGTGGAGCAAACATTGTCATTTTGAGGACCTACCTCAATTACTTCAAGAGTTATATGAGCTTGGTCTGAAAACTTGATTCTTGAATTGTGACCAAATGGCCTTACGAAAAGAAGCGGGAGCCACCGTGGTGCAATGGCGGGAGCCACCGTGGTGCATGCCCGCCTTGCATACACAAGGTCGGGGGTTCGATTCCTGCTTCGACCGAACACCAAAAAGTTTTTCAGCGGTGGATTATCCCACCTCAGTAATGCTGGTGACATTTCTGAGGGTTTCAAAGCTTCTCTACGTGGTTTCACTGCAATGTGGAACGCCGTTCGGACTCGACTATAAAAAGGAGGTCCCTTATCATTGAGCTTAACATGGAATCGGGCAGCACTCAGTGATAAGAGAGAAGTTCACCAATGTGGTATCACAATGGACTGAATTGTCTAAGTGAGTCTGATAGATCGGGCTGCCACCTAAACCTAACCTAACCTACGAAAAGAAGCGCTATTTGGTCTATAATATCTTTGAAAATGTGAGAAAAAATACAAAAAAAAAAAAAAAACACGGAAGAGTATCAGCTATTGAATGAATGTCCATTTACTAGAAACATACAGTAGAAACATTGTCTCAAATTTTCATATTTTTCGTTTATTGTTAAAGAAGTTTATAAAAATTAATTTTAGTGCTCACCAATATGGAAAATATTTATCGCTTATTTAGACTAAAGCCTCTACTTTAAAATAACATCGACAAATAAATCGAAACTAAGTGCGAAAATAGAATTTGGTGCCTTTTTCGAATGTCCTTCTAAGTGGACATCGGTAGTGAAAGGGTTAATACTGATTTTAAAATGAATGTTTTTTATCTTCATAAAGTAAATGTTCACATCCGGAATTAGAATGATCAAGACCGGTGGACCGGTTTGTCTTAATACACCGATTGTCAGTCCCATTTTCGGTGGACCAGTAGAACCGTTGTTTTCGAGGCCTCAACAAACAGCTTTCCGATTTTATATTTTACAATTTAATGGCAAAATTAGACAAATACAACTGGGAAAATTAAAGAACTGCTATGAAATTAACGTACATTTGAATTAAAAAAAAAAAAACAAGTAAGGAAAGTTTAAAGTCGGGCGGGGCCGACTATATTATACCCTGCACCACTTTGTAAATTCACATTTTCGATTATATATCAAATCCGTCAAATATTTTGGGTGCTATATATACAAATACATACATTTAAATCTGACTCCATCAGAATCAAATTTATAATCTAACATAAAATTTAAGTCTGCTAATATCCTGGGATGGTACACTATGTTAGCAAAAAAATATGGGAAACATTTTAATCTGAATCAATTTTGAGGCAACTTCGTAAAAGTGTATTTATGTTTTATTGGTCGATAGATATGTATTAGAAATAAAGGAAAATTTTAGTCACCTTTACAAGTTTTCGACTTAGCAGTGGCGATTTTATAAGGAAAATGTGGGTATTTTGGTCATTTTTGCCCAAATCGGAAAAGCATATATATGGAAGCTATATAGAAATCTGAACGGATTTCAACCAAACTTGACATGCATACATAGTATTTTAATTCTACTTCCTGTGCAAAATTTCACGTAAATCGGACTACAACTTTGAACTCTTTTGTCATATGACGGAAAATCAGGCGAAAGATATATATGGGAGCTATATCTAAATCTGAACCGATTTCAATAAAATTTAACACACTTGACTACACTACTAATTGTACTCCTAGTGCACAATTTCAATCAAATTGGGCTAAAACTCTTGCTTCTGGGGCCATATAAGTCTATATCGTGCGAAAGATATATATGGGAGCTATATCTAAATTTGATCCGATTTTAATCAAATTTTGCACACGACACAAACATAACACTTGGCCGTATAGTCGACCAAGTGTTATGTTTGTGTAAAATTTCAAGCAAATCAGGGTAAAACCCTGGCTTCTGGGTCCATATGAGAGCATATCGGGCGAAAGATATATATGGGAGCTATATCTAAATCTGAACCAAAATCAATAGGGTTCTATTCTGACCCAAAACAAGAACTTGTGCCAAATTTGAAGACGATTGGACTTAAACTGCGACCTAGATATTGATCACAAAAATGTGTTCACAGACAGACGGATGGACGGACATGGATGTATCGACTCAGGAGCCCACCCTTAGCATTTTTGCCAAAGACACCATGTGTCTATCTCGTCTCCTTCTGGGTGTTGCAAACATATGCATTAACTTATAATACCCTTTTCCACAGTGTTGCGCAGGGTATAAAAATGTGTTCAACTTTAATAAATTATTGAATTAGCTTTTTTCCTTGAACTTTTGTGACAATAAAATAAGGATGTCCTTTCAAAATTGCGTATTTGTATGAAAACCGTTTATGCCGGTTATAGTAGTGTAATACGTATAGACTGATCCACTTTAATGGCCTTTTTTTATGGGCTTTTTTTAATGGGCTTTTTTTAATGGGCTTTTTGTGATAGGTCATAAGGTCATCAAAAAAAATTTTCCCTGTATGTATGAGTGTCATTGTATTGAATGCATTGGCTGGCGGTGTGGTGCATGTGCATGTATCGTGAAGATGAGATAGGGATGGGGAGAGATAAGAGTTTGGCTGTTGGGAAAAGTGTGTGGAGTTTTCTGATCGCCTAGTATTGAACAATCGTTGAAACCTAGATTTGGTGTTTATTTATGTGCCATAGAATTCGCTGTTGAGAATGCTATTGATTTGTTTAGCATTCTAAAATGGGAGACAAAGTGACCGTCTGAGATTCTGAAGAAATGCATGTGCATGTGTCGTGAAGATGAGATAGGGAGGGGGTGAGATAAGATTTTGGCTGTTGGGAAATTTTGTGTTATTCGATTTGATTTCTTGGTTGACTGTGTGGAGTTTTCTGATCGCCTAGTATTGAACAATCGCTGAAACCTAGATTTGGTGTTTGTTTATGTGCCATAGAAGAAGCGATAGGGTGAAGAGATAAGTGATTCACTGTTGAGAATGCTATTGATTTGTTTAGCATTCTAAAATGAGAGACAGAGTGATCGTCTGAGATTCTGAAGAAATGCATGTGCATGTACATGTATCGTGAAGATAAGGTTTTTGAAGGGGGTGAGATTGGCTGTTGGGAAAATTTGAGTTATTCGATTTGATTTCTTGGTTGGCTGTGTGGATTTTTCTGATCGCCTAGTATTGAACAATCGTTGAAACCTAGATTTGGTGTTTATATATGTGCCATAGAAGAAGGGATAGGGTGAAGAGATAAGTGATTCGCTGTTGAGAATGCTATTGATTTGTTTAGCATTCTAAAATGGGAGACAAAGTGACCGTCTGAGATTCTGAAGAAATGCATGTGCATGTGTCGTGAAGATGAGATAGGGAGGGGGTGAGATAAGATTTTGGCTGTTGGGAAATTTTGTGTTATTCGATTTGATTTCTTGGTTGACTGTGTGGAGTTTTCTGATCGCCTAGTATTGAACAATCGCTGAAACCTAGATTTGGTGTTTGTTTATGTGCCATAGAAGAAGCGATAGGGTGAAGAGATAAGTGATTCACTGTTGAGAATGCTATTGATTTGTTTAGCATTCTGAAATGAGAGACAGAGTGATCGTCTGAGATTCTGAAGAAATGCATGTGCATGTACATGTATCGTGAAGATAAGGTTTTTGAAGGGGGTGAGATTGGCTGTTGGGAAAATTTGAGTTATTCGATTTGATTTCTTGGTTGGCTGTGTGGATTTTTCTGATCGCCTAGTATTGAACAATCGCTGAAACCTAGATTTGGAGGAAGAAGGTGTAGGGGGAAGAGATAAGTGTTTCACTGTTGGGAAATCCTATTGATTTGTTTGTCATTGCACAGAATGACCACCCAAGATGTATATGTATCGTGAAGATAAGGTATGGAGGGGGGTGAGATAAGATTTTGGCTGTTGGGAAAATTTGAGTTATTCGATTTGATTTCTTGGTTGACTGTGTGGAGTTTTCTGATCGCCTAGTAAGATGTAAACATTGATGTCTAATTGCATACAAAATATCTATGAAAATCAGGCAATGTGTCTATTTGTTTAGATTTTTTATTTATTTGTTACTTTTGAGAAGAAATGTGTATTTATAAAGGGATAAATATCTCATTCCTCGAAGAAATATATAGTATATTCATTTGAAATTTTAGTTCCCAATTGAATTCTAAACCCCGACTTAGCAATTCATATGCACGGAGTTTTACGTTGTGAATACAACATTTAAAAAAACTGAAAAAAAAAAACAGAATTTTGTTAATTTTTTTGGTGTTTTACAAAAAAAAAAAAAACAAACGAAAAAAAAAACAGAAACGGACACGTTGTGAAAAAAAAACAACATTTGTTAACAAACAAAAAAAAAACAGAAACGGACGTTGTGAATTTTTTTGGTGTTATACAAAAAAAAAAAATAAATAAATAAATAAATCAAAACACGTAAAATACGTTGAGACTTTTTGTTGCAAAATAATAAATATAAACAAAAAAGAAAAGAATCGTACCTTTTAAGAAAAAATTGCGATTTGTTTCTTGTGCTGCAAAAATAATTAATAAAAGTTTTATTTATAAAAATTTAAAAAAGAAATATTTGAAAGAACTTTAAACAAAATGGAATCCCAAATGTTGACGTGCAAAGTATGCAGAAAAATGTTCAAAAGCCAAAATACACTCCAAAAACATTTGCAGACACACAAAACGTGTAGTTTATGTGGTTTGATGGTGCGAAATGTCTATGCATTGAAATTACATATGGAAATTCACCAAGCGACAATGCATAGACAAGGTTTTGGACAACAACAGGAACAACAACAGCAACAACAACAGCAACAACAACAACAACAGCTACAACACATAAACATGTCCGTGGGAGGTGGAATCTACCCCCAACAACAATATAATTGGGATCAGCAACCAGGGCTTAATCCAGGGTCCCAACAACAACAACATTTTAACTTGCTGCAGCATCCAGGACCTATCTTTCATCAACAATTGCTGCAGCAAAATCAAAACTTGGAGCAACACTCAAACATATTTGAGCAGCAACAGTTTAATTTTGACCAGCAACCAGGGCCTAGTCATGGTCAGAGGAATTTAAATAAAGTATGTGAAATATGCAACGTCTATGTAAACCCAATGAATTGGTTCAAACATCACCAGTCTCCGAAACACATACAAAAAAGTGATGTTATTATAAATAACCAATTTAGACAGACGATGACAGGATTTAAAAATCGTGTAGGAACTTATACGTACCTAACCGATATGAATACCATAGATATAAATGAGGTATTCGAAGAATGTAACAAGAGTTTACACCTGTTAATTTTAAATTCACTGGCGAAGAATAAAAGTCTGAAGATAAATATCCAACTAATTGGGGAATACATAAAGTTGGGTGGTGAAGAGCTCCAAATGCAACACATGTACCATGTGTCCAAAATGTAGAGACTGGTTATGTCAGACAACATTGAGGATTTCATTAAAAGGCATATTGAGGAAATAAAGAGTCAAATGGCGGATTTCCAGGAAAGAGACTCTGGATGGACTTTGACTCGAATTGAAAAATTTGAAATCAACATCAACAAATGGTCTGGCTTTTGTGGTTCCCAATATATTCCAACGCCACCAAAATTATATTCGAAAAAAGCATGTATCAATGTCAGAAATACGGATGAATACTGCTTCAAATGGAGTGTCATTTCGGCGTTAACTTCCCCAAAGCCGACCCACCCAACGCGAACTTCATCCTATCGAGTAGATATCAGGCAGCAGAATATTTTGTTAGAAAACAATATAAATTTAAATTTTGAAGGGCTAGAATTCCCTATGCCTGTGCAAGAAATCCCAAAATTTGAAAAGCTGAACCCAGGAGTTAGTATTAATGTATATGGGTATAACCGGAAAGATGACACTGTCATCGGGCCATACCACATATCCCAGAATGTTGTTCCAAATGGGGTACACATTAACTTGTTGTTGTTGGAGAGTGGGGGTAAAGCACATTATATTTGGATTAAAGACATGTCAAGGTAAGAGTGGAGTTTTCTGATCGCCTAGTATTGAACAATCGCTGAAACCTAGATTTGGTGTTTGTTTATGTGTCATAGAAAAAAGGGGTAGGGTGAAGAGATAAGTGTTTCACTGTTGAGAATGCTATTGATTTGTTTAGCATTCTAAAATCAGAGGCAGAGTGTCTGTCCATGGGCCTTTTTTTTTTTTAATGGGCTTTCTATGATAGGTCGCAAGGTCATTCAAAAAATCTTCGGACTGAGAAATGAAAACGAATATTTGTGTTATTCGTTTTCATTTCTTGATTGGCTGTGTGGAGTTTTCTGATCGCCTGGGATTGAACAATCGCTTATAAAAGCCATATGCTCTCTGGAATTATACCACAGTTCAGAAAACGTAATTGAATTAGAGTAAATAAATAAATAAATATGTCCGGTGCTATAGATGTCGTGTCCATTTTCAATGAAAAAAATTTAAAACGTATCCTACATATTAAGGATATGGTTACACATAAGGACTATTCTATTGAAGGATGCTATAGGACAACTACAAAGTATGGGGATTCTATAGTGCTGCGTTTGGTGGATGATCAAATCTTATATTTACCCAAAAGATTTAACAGCCTGGATGATGATACAATTCAACGTATAGATTCTGGAGAATTTTCTGTTTCAAAAGTGTCTATTTCAGACGATAAGGAGAATCCAATTAGCAGATTGGAGTTGAAACAGTGTTTGTCCTCCGATCCATTTTACGCACCATATTAATTATTAAAAGAAAAAAATGAAAATTTTAAATAAAGAATGAAATTCGAAACAAAACCATTGTGTTTTTTTTCTTGTCAATTTTTAGAATTTGTCATAGGGTTTGAGAAACAACAAACATGCAATAGAAATCGCATT